>NC_000083.6:70446987-70649487 GCF_000001635.26 Mus musculus | reverse complement strand
TGGTGGGCTACAGGGGAGGTTGAACTTTTATTAAAGCAGGTTGGAAAAAATTTATGCCTATAGCCTCCTTTGCTCTCCCTCGGCTGTATAGTCTCCCTCTGCAGATGTCTTTTCTCTTTGTTTCGTGCATCAGTCTCCCATCTTTACAGCCATTTTTATTTCCATTTTTGCATGCTCATATACTCTTCAGGTTCTTTTTTTTTTTTTTTTTTCTCTTCTGGTTCTTAAGACCTCAGATGACAGAATCAGTATCGCATTCATCTCGTTACATGGAAGCATGCCATATGGAACTCTTGGTTGAAACAAAGTCTTACTAGGTAGGCCAGGTTAGTTTTTAACTTGTGACACCCCCCCCCCACCCTCCTAGGCTTCCTTAGTGCTGAGTACACAGGCACCACCACAGGCAGGGGAGTTTTAACCTTAAAGTCACAAAGAGGAATAGCTAACAGTTGTTAGAGATTCTGTTATGTTAGGGGCTGTATTTGGATGGTGTCATGAAATGGATGATGTATAAGGAGAATGACATAATTATTGTCACTCTGGACAGTTTTCTTTGACACTTTTCTTCACTTACTAAGATCTCGTAAATGGTTTTTATTGCTGTAGGTTAACTGCTCAGAGAAGACTTCATCATTGCATTTTCATACACACACACACACACACACACACACACACACACACACACACACACACAGAGTCCTTCATTAAGCTCTATCCTGGTACTATCTCCCCTCCCCCATCTAGCTTCCTAGTAGTCCTTCTGCTTTGTGCCTAAAAAAAAAAAAATCCAGTATTGTCTGGAAGACAATGTATAATGCTTGATCTTGTGAGTCTGGATTATTTTGCTTATCACAATGACTGTTATTTCCATTCATCTTATTGGAAATCACATAGTTTTGTTCTTCATTCTGACCGAATGATACTTCATTATATACATACATCACATTTGCTTATCTATTCATCTGTTGGTGAGTGTCTATGATAATTGTTTGACTTGGGTATGTGAGTAGTCACAAATGATTTTTAAAATGCCTTGTGATACAATTCACACTTAAAAGTCTGTGGTTCAACAGTTCTCAGCATACTTATAGAACTGAATAAGCATAGCTGCTATTTAAACATCATTTAAACATCATTATAGGGATGCTACTGAGCATCATTGGCCAGTAGGTATTTAGAGAAGACAGCAGGATTCCTTCATTTCAGGCACTGGCATTGCCAGGCACTGAGAGTCTTTTTAAACTTCACTCTCTTTGTGACACCATATTATTTCTTTAACATTAACTTTCCTTCTGTTTTATAGACATGAAATTTCAGGACAGGGTCCATTTGGCCAATGCTTAGCCCCTCAGAATAGCAACTATATGCAAAGGCAACTTCTAAAGAATAAGAAACACATTAAGGAGAAGACTCTGATAGGTCCATGCTACATTCCTTGTTGAATTTCCTCTGTAAATGTTTGATGTAGTAGATAATTGTTAGCACAGCATGACTTGCAACACATCACAACTGTCAAGTGCTATAGACACTCCTATTTCCCAAAGGCCCCAGGACTGTGGTCAAAGAAAGTTAAGGCAATGTTTTGTAGAGTCATTTAAAGCTGTGCTCTTTCATTTGTTCTATTAACTTTTCTCTTTAGAAAAAAAAAACAGACTGATTAAATTGGAATTATCTGACTGCTCAACTGTGGGCACTGCTGGAGAGTCAAAAGCCCAGTATATGTGAAGCCATATATGCTAGACACTGGGAAAATTGGTTTAGTTGTAAGGTGAGACTCATCCAAACTGCAGATGCAACACTGTTCACAGCAAACCATCTCATGTATAGAAATGAACCATAGCAAACAGAAATGGTCTTGTGTATTGAATGTGCTTATAACCATCACATTTAGGTTCTTGTGATTCTCAGAATTCAAATATTCTCCTCAGACTTTTCGATTATACAGCATGGAACATGAAGCAATTATGTCATAGGTCAGCTGTACATAGGCCTTTTGTTGGCTGTAGTGGGGAACAGTTGAGTGCTGTCTGCTAGAACTTCAGTTTTTAGATTGAGGCAAACATGCAGAAACAACTTCAAGAGAATCTTTGTGAAGCCTTTACCAGCTTTCAAGGAAGTCACAATGGGAAAAGGAAAAGAAGAGATTCAACTGGGGTGTGGAAGACAGCTTCAGAGAGACAGGAACTTTGAGTTAGACCCTGAGTGATAAGATTTCCCACTGGGCAAATTGCACCAGACACGAGGAACTCCTGACCAGGGAACTATGAGGCAAAGACTTGACAGTAGAATAACTGAAACCCAGAATGCTGGTTTATGTAGAGAGAGCCTGTGTAGGTGGGAGGTCTCTATGTGTTGTAACTGCCTGTGGTCAGTCTGTGTCATCAAACTGTAGGTTCCCAAAGAGGGCAGCCCCTGTAAGAGGATGAAAACATCCCATTGTATTCCCAAGCTCAGCCCAGGCCTGACTCATTTATTTAAGGTCTACTTAAATAATTGTTGAACAGCATGAAAGGAAGAGGGTGAAAGAATGCAAAGACCCAGTCAGACACTGGGACAAGAGGCCCTGGGAGGCCCTGAGGTCATGAAGTCAACCAGAGAACCAAAGAAGCCCAGCAAGGAAGCGTGGGACAGACACAGAATGGGCAGGGACCCAGGGAGCTGTCCAGCACCCTGTCCCTGGATGGATGAGGGCAAGCGTATGGCGACACCTTCCCCACTATGAAGAATACAGGTCCAGGGGAACCTGGTTCTCTCTTTGGGAAAAAGGAGCATCTTTTTCTAATACTTGAAGGCACCCAGTAGAGTATGGAGATGGTTGACAGAGCGGGGGTTATGCATAGATTTATTTAAAAAAAAAAATCAACATGCAGGACTTTCCTGGCTACAGTCAGCTTTCCAAGGACATGGTGCATAAACATGTGGGCAAGCCACAGGAATCACTACTCACAATCGAACCACAGCTAAGGTGGCATCTCCCTGTTCGTTTCTTCCCCTGCTACATGTAACCATCATATATTATCTCTAAATAACACCTGAAATGACCTTTGCTTAAGTTTGTATAGGACTGAACTGAGCACTAAATGAATGGAAATAACCCAGTGAGCAATGCCGTGGAGGGCAGGTGTCTTTGACACAAAGAGCTTTAGAGTGTGCAGCTCCCTCTGAGAGCTTGGCTCTGAATGTCGGCAAGCCTGAGATCTTCAACTTAAGGCCTGGCTGAATCCATAGAATTGGGTGAGCCTGGCTTTTTTTTTTTTTTAAAATAAGTAATACTAATATTCACCTTCTAGAGCCTAGAGGATTAACTGAATTATAAGCATCTTTCTTTCTCTTTAAAAAAATATAT
Source organism: Mus musculus (assembly GCF_000001635.26). Taxonomy (NCBI): domain Eukaryota; kingdom Metazoa; phylum Chordata; class Mammalia; order Rodentia; family Muridae; genus Mus; species Mus musculus. The sequence continues at coordinate 70,646,141 of NC_000083.6, read as the reverse complement.
ATATATTTATTTATTTATTATATGTAAATACACTATAGCTGTCTTCAGACACTCCAAAAGAGGGAGTCAGATCTCATTACAGATAGTTGTGAGCCACCATGTGGTTGCTGGGATTTGAACTCCGGACCTTCGGAAGAGCAGTCGGGTGCTCTTACCCATTGAGCCATCTCACCAGCCCCTTTCTTTCTCTTATGGTAGAGAAAAGACACACAACATAAAGTTTCCTGTCTGCATGAAAGTAAAGGTGAACCAGCACAGGGAAACAGGGAATAATGGGAAGGAGAGGCAGAGAAGGGAGAAGTAGGAGGTGAGGGGTGGAATAGGTTCAATGTACATGATATACATCCATGAACATGTCCTATGATAACACGGACAATGAATATGCCCAATGAAAAGTTAAAAGTCACCACTGTAGCTGTTATTTTGTATACAGTTCAGTAGAACTAAGCACATTTGTGTCACTGTACCACCTTCCAGGACCATCCCTCTACGGAACCCTTCTCTTCTTCACCCGACCTGCTGAATCCCAGTGCTTCCCATCCTCCTCCTGTGCCCCTGGCAACCATCATTCTCCTTCCTGTCTCCAAGTCCAACCACTCTAGGCATCTTCCGTAAGTGAAGCAAAGCAGTATTTTCTTTCTGTGGCCACCTCGTGATCCTAGCAATGTCCTCAAGGCTCAGCTACAGAAGTGCACTATCCCATGTCTGTCCTCCATGGCTAAGTGCTATCCTGTTGAATACACCTTGCTTACTCATCTGTAGATAGGCGCTTGAGTTGCTCCCTACCTCATTGTATAATGCTGCTATGAACATGAGTGAACACTTGATCATATATCCAGAACTACGAACCTTTCCTTCATAGAAGCACTTAGTTCTTTTCAATTTCATTTCCTATCCATTTTGTTACCAACACACTTGAGGACCAATGCAATCAAAACAATCTATCACTTTCCCCTGAGGAGCCACTCCATAGATTATTTATTACAAGTTAAGAATTATTGCTATGGTGAAAATAGAAAAAGATACTTCTATTCTTAGAGGCAGAGCAGTCATCCCTGGATGCCAAAGAAGGTTGGCTGCATTGTCCCACAGACACCAGAATCAGCAGATACTTGGAAACTAACTCTCTATTTCTCTCTTTCTTCTCTCTCTCTCTTTCTCTCTCTTCTCTCTCTTTCTCTCTCCTCTCTCTCTTGCATGCGTGCACACACACACACACACACACACACACACACACACACAGCCTCTCTCTCACCTCCAATCATGTCTAAGTTATTCATGCCACCAAGTAAAATGGAAACGTAGTGTAAATAGCTGCTCTATTGTACTTTTAAGGAAATAATGACAACAAGGAAGATTGTACTTTCCCAGCAAGAAACATTTTGAAAGTGTTTCTGATCCAAATCTCATTGAATCTGTGTATGAAGAACCCATGAATGGTACCATAAATAAACCGAGTATAATTTTACTGCTTTAGCAATTGAAAAATAATAATGTAACTAAAATGATATAATGTTATCAAAGGTATATTGTCATGGTTAAGACATCAAACAAACAAACAAATATTAATCCCATAAGCAACTAGAGATTGCCAAGAGACTGTGAACAGTCATGTTAGCTAATGGACCAGTTACAAACAAAATCACTTCCTGTGTGCCAGGTAATAGGTACCCACATGGTAATTCTTGGCAGGAGGTAGAGAAAGTGACTCAGGTGCTACTTTGTGTTGACAATAGAGAGGTTTTTCTTCCCCAATTTAAACATGTGAGGGCAGAGTAAACATTTGCAGAGTTTGATGGGTTCCGTGTTACTTTGATGAAATACCCAACAAAAGCAACTTCTGGAAGAAGAATCTATTTCCCTCATGGCTTAAGAGAACACAGTCTATCATGGTGGACAGGCCTGATGGCAGGACTGTGAAGGGGTGTTGATTCTGTCAGTCAGGAAGCGGAGGAGTGAGCACTGGGATGCACGTCCTTGCACGTATGTCATCGGGGAGCCCAGCCAATCGCAGGGTGATGCCCCCATTCAGAGTGGGTTTCTAGCCTCAGTTTACCCTCTCTGGAAGTAGACTCACATTCTCTAAGCCCAGAGGTTTGTCTCCTAGGCAATTCTCAATCCTGCTGAGATGACAGGATCAACTACCACAGATGTGTCGACATTAGGTAAGGGCTTTGAAACTCGTTTGAAAGGTTTGGATGAATGGCTTCATGCACTAAGTCCACTTTACAAACTAAAGATGGATTCCTAAGTCACCCTCTCAACAATGACTTCCCTCTAATCCCCATTGTCAAGCCTGTACTCACTCACAGTTTGACCAAAGGTCTTGAGGAACACAGGGCATCTGTGTGAAGTTCTTCAGTTGCTTGCACACACTCCCATGTCTTTGCTGAGTGCCTGCCCTGAAAGCCACAGGTCTTATGCCAAGAACCTTCAGGTTCTTCAGGACCTTGGTGTTCTCTGAAATTGGCCCAGTTTGTTAGTCTATCTTTAATAGCAGGGCATTCAAAGGTACAATCAGCTGTTCAGATGTGGAGCAAACCACGCCTGTGTGTGTGATTCTGTGATTTCCACCCTTTGTTCCTGTTAAGTTGAATTGATGGGTAACTGACATCTTTATGTAATGCATGTGCTATACCACTCACAAAAGGTTTATTTTATTTTTACCTTTATTTAAGCTATATGCCATGGTATCCCATGTGTGTCCAGTAGCTGCAGAGGCCACAAGAGGGCATCAGATCCTTGGAGCTGGAGGTACAGTTGGTTGTGAGATGTCTGACAGACATGAGTGTTGGGAACAGAACTCATGTACTCTGGAAGAGCATCAATCACTCTTAACCTCTGTATAATGCACTATGAAAACAACTGTAAATATTATTCCTGCTTTCTAGATTAACCATTCTCAACCTGTGGAGGTTGAATGGTCCTTCCACAGGGGTGACCCAAGACCATTGGGAAATGCAGATATTTACATTATGATTCTTAACAGTAGTGAAACTGCAGTTATGAAGTAGCAACACAACGTATTAAAGGGTCACAACACAACTGTATTAATGGGTCACACAGCATTAGGAAGGCTGAGAGCCAGTGTTCTATATGCATAAACTGAGGCTGGCAAGTGTGCCAGCTCAGAATTGGAAATCAAGTTGATGTCACTCTTACAGTCGTTGCCACCCAACCTTTACCTTCCCGTAGCATGGCATCTATATTCTTACCTGTTGGGAGTGACCCTATTTGAATGTTAACTGCCTTGTCAGCCATCAGTGCTTACTCACAAAGTCTTGGCCTTAGTGGAAGAGTACTAGCTCAGTTTGAAATTTCTGTGGGAAAAAGTTGAGGCCTCTGTGGGAAAGTACTACCCCCTTTAAGAACAAATAGCTATAGATCTTGTGGACAGGTACCAAGCAACCCACTCTGTTCTGTTTCTCCTGCTGAACTTTTTACCTAGCCAATATTCTGCTTTTGGGAACAGGTGTGTTCTCCCAGAAACAAAGCGATTCTTCGTCATCCCCCTCCCCATATCCTGCTTCTGTGGGCATAAAACCTGCCTGAGAGTAATAAAAATTTGACAGCTTGATCAATCAGACTTGCTGTCCCTCCTTGTGTTTCTTGCCTCTCATTCGCTCCACAGGTGGTTCCTCAGACCCTGTTCGACTGTCCCATGGGCCGGGACACTTACCCAGTTGCTGGTACTCTGTTGACTCAGATGGGAAAAGTCAGTGATGCTCTGATTTGCCTCAGTCTGCAAATCCTAGGACGACACATCACCCTGTGACTCATCCCTCGTCTATCTGCTTTTGATTATTCCCCCCCCACCCCGTAACTTAATGTGATGCATGGTTTCAGACATGGTCCAAAATGCAGTGTGTGCTTAATAGCCTTGTCCCTACCATGCTGAAGAAGGAAGTCAAGTCATGTTTGACTCGTGAGTGAACTTACACTGCCTGCCTCATTTCTAAGTCATCACAAACCATCTCTTGAAACTTCCTTTTAGGGTCTCCCAAGACTCCTATTAGGTTAGCTACCTGTGGCTTTTACAATCTTCTCTTTGCTAATCTCAGATAACATTTGCATTTTTACTAATGCTAACCATGCACTTCTAGTCTTAGGGCTTTTGCTGTTGTAATAAAATGCCATGACTATGAACCATGAATGGAAACCATGAATGCCATGGGTTTAATTTTAGCTTATAATCCTTAGGTCACATTCTGTTGCTGAGGGAAGTCAGGGCAGGAACTCAAACAGGGACAGAACCTAAAGGCAGGCACTGAATCAGAGGCCATGGAAGGGTGCTGCTTAGTCTGTGTTTTTTTTTTTTTTTGCACTTGAGGTCACTCGAGGCCCAGAGGTGGCATCACTGGTTGGTGGGCTGGGCCCTTTCCCATCATCTGCTCACTAAGAAAATGCACTATAGATTTTTGTACACAGCAGCCTTACAGAGTCATTTTCCCAGCTGAGGTTCCTTCTTCTCAAATGACTCTAGCTTACGCCAACCTCACATAAAACTAACCAGCACAATCCCTAAACTACCCCAGTACCTAAAGAAACACAAATTTCACAGCATATTTCCTTCCTTCCCCTCTTCCCTCTTTTCTTTCTCCCCTTTACACAAAGGTCTCAATTTGTAGCCCAGCAGCCTTCCAACTTGTAGTCTTCCTGCCTCAGCCCAGTAGCTGGAGTCAGAGCTGTGAGCCAACAGCCCTGACTTCATTTCTGTTGTTTGGAGACAGTTACCTGCTTTCCATTCTTCATTAGGCTTATGTAATGGACTCTGTATTGCCAGCTTTGGAGTTGGGCAGGAGAAGAAGGGTGGAGAGCTTGTGAGAGAGTACTCTCAGTGGACATTGAGGAGCAAGGCTGGGCCAGCACAACTTCACATATGTGTGCATGGCTAGTCAACATAGCTTCACATATGTGTACATAGCTTGGCCAGCATACATGTGTATGTGTACATGGTTGGACCAGCATACTTCATATATGTATGTATACATGACTGGCTCAGAGTGGCTTCACATATGTGTACATTGTTGGGCCAGCACAGCCCCATGGATGTATGTGTTGCATGTATGATCATTTTCTGACTGCTCTGAATTTCTGCTCTCACACTTTCATATATATTTTAGACAGTTATAAGTAAGCTATATGTAAGATAGTATATAATAATACTTTATATCATAATACAGATGTGAAATCCTTATATAGCCATACAAATTTTTCTCTTAAAAGAAATAAATTATAAACAATAAAAATAAATTTAAGCTTAATTTAATGTGTTGCTTGCTTTAGAAATAAAATAGATTCATAGTGTAAAACAATTTGTTTGTTCGTATACAAGTGATCTTGATTGGTGCAATTTTTTTTAATGCTAGTGACAGAAGCCCTGAGTTTTGTCTCTCAGTGTTTACTTAAGTGTAACATTATAAGTAAGATATTTAAGATAGTCTTTATGTTCTAGTTACTTGAATATTTTCATTTTGAATAGTTTTAGTAAGATTTGTGCCATGTTAGAATCAACCTTTATCTACTTTAACTTGGTGTCTCATAAAACATACCCATGCTCCTAAACAAATAAACACTCGACTATGTAACAAAACCATTACGGGGAATACTTTATACATGACAGTTTCTCATATACCGTCGGAATGTCACAATTCAGCGTGTGTCCTGGCCTTTCTGCACCACCACCTGAAATTCTTAGCCAGTCAACAGACACTTCAGCTGTCGTCATACTTCTTGTTCCTACTTGACAAGCCATGCCCAACAAGTCACTTGTGTCTGCACGGTACACTGATGCCTATTATGAATCCTGTTCTCCTGAAGAAAGCTGAGTAGGAAGCCAGAATGTGTTTTCCTGAGGTCACAGGAAAACAGGTGGCCTTATGATTCCTCTTGGTGAGTTTTTTTTTTTCTTTAGGTCATGTGATGTTACATCTTGACGGTCACAAAGGAGCCAAGCCATCTCTCCAGCCCATTTTATGATCTCAAGCTCCCACCTCAGAGACTTCCCCACCAGGATGGATCAAACCCTGAGAGCCAAAGCAAACACTTTCTTCTTCAGTTGCTTTGTTAGGGTATTTTATCATAGGACAGGAAGTAGGTTACTAACTATCATTGCAAGCATGGGAACAGAGAGCCCAGAACATACTGGGAACAATTAAAAACACAATGTTTCAAATGTTTCATTTGTTTCCAAATTGAAAAAAAAAAAAAAAAAAAAAGAAAAAGAAACTGTTCCACCAAACCAGACAATCTTGGCTGATAAATAGATATAAAGAGGGATCAAATAGAAATTCCAGAATTGAAAAAAATTAAGCAACTGAAACCCAAATCTTGGCAGGTGGCCTTGGAAGCAGAATGGAATTGGAGAGAAGAGAGCCAGAGACCTGGGAGATGGAATGAAGGAAATCACCCAATCTGAACAGACAAAATAAACTAAAACCAAAAGTTTTTGAGATCTCAGATCTGAGGAGCTATAATGAAAGATTGACCTTTCTATCCTTAGAATTTGGGGGGGGGGTGTAGCTTGCATTCTTTTTTTAAAAAAATAATGTTTTTGTTCATAGTCCAGTCATTATCTCCCTCCCAGTCCACCCTCCAACAGTTACTCATTCTATTTCTGCTCCCCCATCTCCAAGAGGATGTCCCCAACCATCCCACCCCACCAGACCTCCCCACTCCCTGGGGCCTCAAGTCTCTCCAGGGTTAGGTGCATTTTTCTCTCCCTGAGGCCAGACTCAGCAGTTCTCTGTTGTACAGGTGTTGGGGGCCTCATATCAGCTGATGTATGCTGCTTGGTTGGAGGCTCAGTAGCTGAGAGACCTTGGGTGTCCAGGTTAGTTGAGACTGCTGTTCTTCCTATGGGGTCCCCCTCTTTCTTGTAGCTTGCATTCTTTATCGAAAAGAGAGGCTCAGAAGCAGGGGAGGGAATAGAAGAGGGCAAAAGGGCCTTAGGACCACAATACTGCACTAAATTGTTAAAAAGAAAAAAAAAACTTCTTTAAAAAGTGCCTAAAAAGTGTTAAAAATGGCTAAACACTATGAATTTATCAAGATACAAAGCTAGAGAAACAGTCGTGGAGGGATTTGTGTTGAGACATCACAGGTCAGTAGCCCCAGCCCAAGGAGAAAGAAAACATGTAGAGGCAACCAAAGAAAACTGATACCCTGCTTTGGGGGGAAACCAACTTGAGCAACGATATGTGTTCTGGAGCCATGACCATGAGAAGGAAGTGTATACCCATTTTCAAATGCTAGAGAAAAAGAACTGTTACCCTCCAGCTTTTAATAATATCCACAAAATCTACCCTCAAGAATGAAAAGGAAACAAAGATACTCTCAGGCGAAGGGAAACTAAGTCTTAGTCACCAGCAGATCTACTCTGAAGGAATGGCTACAGAATGCACATGTTTGATCAACCTCTTCAAACTGGACCAACCAACCAATCATCAATCAATCAATCAATCATCAATCTCAAACAAGGTAAGAACTGTCACAAGGGTGTCTACAGACAGCAACACCAGTAAAGGAATATTATCAGTGACTGCATGGATGCATGGCTGGCTAAACATATCAAAATCAGTTAGTGTCATCTACCATATTGACAGGACCAAAAAAAAGCACACAAATAAATCAACTGATACAGAAGATGAATCTGACAGAATTCAGCACGTGCCACAAGAGCCAGGAATATCACCGCTCACCCTCAGTTTGATACAGAGCATCAAATAAATACTGTTGGCAGCTAGCAATGTAGCTGATGGAGAAAGATTTGTCTCGCTCCCGGTGCAATCATGAAGAAGGGGTGAGAACGCTGAACCAGTTCTTGTTAATTCAGTGGTGGGTTTTCTAGACAATATGATAGGAGAATAAAAGTCTCAGGGGTCGAACGGAGGAAATAAAACTGTCCCGCAGATGACACTATAGCCTATATAGAAAAGCCTGAAGACTCTACCCAAAACCTTGTTAGTGAATTTGGCAAAGTTGCAGGATATAATACCCACATAAAAATGAAGTGGATTGACCTAGTTATGAACACAGAAATTAAAAACACATTATCACTTACAGTAGCTCAAAAAATGAAACCCTTATGTCCAAATCTAAACAAGTGCAGAGCCATGGGTTAAACTGTTCAATACTGATAAAGAAATGAAAGAGCTAAATAGATGTAAATGCCTGCTATGCTTATGAGCAAGGATACTTAAAAAACCAGAAATGCCCATTTTCTCATATTAATGTACAGGTTCAATGAGATCCCTGTCAAATTTCATAAAGACCTTCCTCCCTCCTTTCTCTTTCTTTGTTTCTTCCTTCCTTCCTTCCTTCCTTCCTTCCTTCCTTCCTTCCTTCCTTCCTTCCTTCCTTCCTTCCTTCCTTCCTTTCTCTCTCTCCTTCCTCCCTTTCCTCTCCTCTCCTCTCCTCTCCTCTCCTCTCCTCTCCTCTCCTCTCCTCTCCTCTCCTCTCCTCTCCTCTCCTCTCCTCTCCTCCCCTCCCTTCCCTCTTCTTTCTCCCCTTCCTTCCTTCCTTCCTTCCTTCCTTCCTTCCTTCCTTCCTTCCTTCCTTCCTTCCTTCCTCTCTCTTTCTCTCTCTTTCTTTCTTTCTTTCTTTCTTTCTTTCTTTCTTTCTTTCTTTCTTTCTTTCTTTCTTTCTTTCTCTCTTTCTTCTGACAATATGTCTCTATTATGAAGCTCTGGGTGTCCTGGAAATCCCTATATAGCCTAGACTGGCCTTGAACTCACAGAGATCCACCTGCCTCTGCCTCCCAAGAGCTAGGATTAGAGGTACATGCCACCATGTCTGGCTGACTATAAAGACTTTTATAAGTGTAAATAAAACTATTTCTACATTTCTATGGCAGATACAGGAGCAAGAACATCTAAAATGATTTTTTGAAAAGAATAGTGTTTTAGTCTTCTCAAAGACTCATACAGGTACAGCCAGCAAGACACATTCTGTCAGGCTAACAATCAAGAGGTAGGGATGAGTAAAACGGAATGAGGAGCCCCAGGAGATGCCTACTCTAGCTGCAAGAGCAGTATGACAGAGGAGGGGCCATCTTTTGGACAATAATCTGGGTATGTTCACAAACACTGACAGGGTGAATTTTGACCCAAGTTTAACTATTTATATAAAAACAGATCCTGGGCTTAAATGTAAACCAGTGGGAAATAGTGAAGAAAAATATTTACAAGGAAGAACTCTGAAGAAGGTATCTGGGATTATACATGAGGCGAGGGGTGGCTCTGAAGACCGGTGGAAGTAGAATAATAAGTCAAACTCAATAAAACTGCATTCCTGTGTACCACCTGATTGGAGTGGACCTGCATACTATGCACAAGCCATCCAGTGGTGGAAAATTCTTTTAAAAGTTGTAATCATGAACACTTTTGAGTTGGATAGATTTATGGGTCTGGCTGTAATGTTTGTTTTCCACGCACAAACACATCATACTTTGATCATGTGACTCTTTCCACTGTCCTCCCATTTCTCTCCTGGCTCCTTCTCTGCTTCTCTAGTGGTCCTTTAGGAGAAGTTATTGAAAGCCATCCATCTCATAAGGGACAATGCTCTCCAAACCCAAAGCTTAAAAAACACAAATCAATTAAAACTTGGGCAAAGTCACAAAGAGACACACAGGAGATGGGGTTCAGTGTCATTACTCACCCCTAAAATGAAAATGAGATCCACGTGACACAGCACTGCATCCTTACCAAAACTGGATCAAATATACAGCAGTGGCAACAACAGATGTGGGTCACTCATGAAGCCATATAATGTTAACTGGCTTATTAAAAACGCTAAGTGTCCAACCATCATGCAACCTTGTCCTTGACCTCCTGGAATTTAGTTTAGACGAAGAACTCAAAACTCTTTACAGGAATGTTTATATGAGTTTGGTTTATTAAAGCCCCCAGATTGGAATCAATCTAGTGATCCATCCATGACTGATGTCTGAACGAACTATGGGATCCATAGCATGGAACAGAGGAAAAAGAAGTCAACTCAAGAAAGGGCCATACAGTATGAGTCTCCTTACGGGAGATGAAACCTTCAGAGGAACCAAGAGGAGACTAGTGGCTGCCAGAGGGAGAGAGGGGACAGGTTGAGAGGTGTTTGGACATCCAGGGCAACCTGGATGATACTAGTGGTGAGGGAAGATGTTTGCATGTTTCCTATGATGTCAACCCTGCTTATGGAATTCTAGTAAGGTTTTCCAAGATGGAACTGTGGGAGGCAGGAAGGGAAACCAGAGAACTGGAGAAAGGATATATTTTCGTGTTGACACATGCTACGTTTGTAGCTCCATGTGCTTTACAGAATCTTAAGATGGAAGTTTGGTTCAGAACCATTGCACTTGCAGACAATCTAGGCATGTCTGGTCTACAGCTGCATGCGTCTGAAGGGAGGGATGAATAGTGCAAAACACGGAAAATCATAAACTCACTCGAAACACTACACACCACGCATACACGCACACACATGCACACACGCACACACGAGTTGTACAGGTCCATGCACATAAAGTTGATCATAGGTCTTGCATGTAAATTTTGTACATGCATGTAAACACATGGTGTTGCTATGTGGTTGGACACGTCCAACAGAGATAGTACAAGCTACCAAAAAACATCTGACATTGATAATTTTGTGCCGGAGTAAGTAGACTCATGTTACTTTCCAATATTTCAAACTTTGGTCCTAGTGAATTGGGGTCTCTGTGTATAGCAGGGGTGATGTTAAGGATCTGCTGTCAGGAGTGGATTCGCGGACCTGGTTAGCACATTGTGCTGACCCTGAATCAGTTTCCTCTTCAGAGTTGGTCAATGCTGCAGTAGATAGAAGTCAAGGAAGGCAGGAGGAGAGAGGACAGGGCTGGCATTCCCTGATTATTCTTCTCCATGTCTTTGGTAAGGCAAGTGACTCTTAATGACCAGACTGGTTCCCTGAACACTGTCCCTTTCTTGCCTACATGGCACTGGCTGTTAAGACACAAGAAAACCAGAGGTAGCCACAGGAAAAGGCATTTGAAAGGCAACACTGAATGTAGGTGAAGGCACACACACCCACTGTATTTTCCCTCAGCTTTAGCTGTACAGACTTGGTGGTTTTGAAACTCAGAGGAGTAAGCTCTCATTCATCCCAGCAACAACAAAACAGTTTCTAGGAAATGCAGAGTTGTCTACTTCACAGATTTTGAACACGAGCTGTAACTGCCCATAGTACAAGGCAGGGACACACTTTCAAAGCTTTGTGAGCAAAACAGAAATGTGATCTGTGAATACACTATCACTTGAATAGAAACAGTATTTAAATGTCCACATGCATTCCGACTCAATCAATTAAGTACAAAGAGAATAATAACTAGTCTTGCTGGCTTTCCCAGTTATGCCCTTTGGGGTTGAAAAGATGAGTTCTATTCACCTGTATTAATTTCATGTTGAGGTAAATTATACTAATTTCTTGTGCTTTGGGCCATAGAGAATGAAAAAGAGAATTGTCTTAGGGTTTTTATTGCTGTGACAAAACACCATGACCAAGAGCAGGCTGGGAAGGAAAGGGTTGATTTTGCTCCCACCTTCACATCATAGTTCATCATTGAAGGAAGTCAAGACAGGAAGTCAAACAGGATGGAAACCTGGGGTAGGAGCTGATGCAGAGGCCATGGATGGGTGCTGCTTACTGCCTTGCTCACTATGGCTTACACAGTCCTCCTCCTCCTCCTCCTCCTCCTCCTCCTCCTCCTCCTCCTCCTCCTCCTCCTCCTCCTTCTTCTTCTTCTTCTTCTTCTTTTTTATAGCAATCAGGACCACCAGCCCATGGGTAGCATCATCCACCAATGAGGTGGACCATCCTACATCAATAATTAATTAAGAAAATGGTTGCCTGAAGCCCAGTCTTCCAGAGGCATTTTCCCAGTTGAGAGTCCCTCTTGCCAAAATGACTCTAGCTTGTGTCAAGCTGACCTAAAACTAGCCAGGACAATAACATTCACCTGTTGAATATGGATTAACCTCTCCGCAAGGCATCACTGAAGAGCCTTTTACTAACACATGAAAAGGGACAAAGCTTTCTGGTTAAAATGTTCTTTGCTGTGGTAGCAGCAGAATTAAAGACTGTACACTACTGAAGCAGAAAATTCCAAGATCACAATGAGTAAAGCCCACGAAACGCAAGTGCTGTGGAGCCCCGAGGGGAGAGAATTAATGCACAAAGCTCCTCTTTCAGGGGGCCAGGCTAGACTATTAAGACTCACTCTGTCCTTCCCTCTTCTGACCCCGGGAGCCCTCCTCTTCTGCTGTCTTCATGAACCGGCCTTTGTCTCCCCTCTAATGAAAGAGGCGCTTATGTTCTGTCCTGCTCTCTCTGGTGCCCAATAGAAGCCCAGTGGTGGGAAAAAATAACTGTAGGTCTAGAGGAAGACTGGAGTGTTTCCAAGGTGACGCACTCTGGTTTCCAGGACATCGCTGGAGTGTCAGTTCCAGAAAGCGCCTGAAGGGGGTGGTGCATACTGAAGAATTAGCAGTGGTTGGTGCAGCCACAGAGGAACCTTCAGGGAAAAATGCAGGGTAATTTTCTCACTCAGTTTAAAAAAAAATGTTTGTTTCATGGGTGATTTCATGAAAGAGTCAGAGGACATTAGGAACTTGAGTTTCTGTGATTATCTTTTCTAAGGCTTCCATTCGTCACATGAGGATTAAGCCTTACAGATAAGGAGTTAAACCACAAAGCTTTGGGTTTAAGTAGCTCCTGAGCAGAGTTGATGCCCAGGCTGAGATAGGGTGACCACCTGCTGTGCCGCAGAAGACTTCTAACTAGCAATGGCCAGCTTTGCTGAAAAGATAAGCATCCAATGGTAAAACAGCCCCAGACTCTCTCCCACTCCCGAAATAACATTTCTATGGTTCAGGACAAAAAATGGCCAACAGCCTTCAGAGGAAGACACAAAATTGAAAGTAGATAGAAGTATGAACGCAGTGCTGTGTTTTATTGTTTTACCATGGGGTCTGATGTAAAAGCAGCAAAGGTTTTCTTATTGCTCTCTGTCTCTGTCTCTGTCTCTGTCTCTGTCTCTGTCTCTCTCTGTGTGTCTCTGACTCCCTTCTTCCTCCCTCTCCTCCTCCTCCTCTTCCTTCTCCTCCTCCCCCTTCTCCCCCCCCCCAACCATCTCTATGTTAGGAATTCTGGCTATGTAGTCATGGTTGGCCTGGCAGTCACCCTCCCTTGTTCTCTCTCAGAATCATGTCCTATTCTTCAGTTGCTATCGTTATTCTCTCTCTCTTCTCTCTCTTACTTTCTCTCTCTCTTTTTCTCTCTCTACACACAAACACAATTTATATATTTATTTCCCTGGCATCTCTTCATTGGCCTATGTACAATTCATTTTTATAGTTTCTAAATATTTGTGGACTTTCCTATTTCTATTATTTAATTAAAGGGCAATTCTGTTGATCAGGACATATATACTGTATGTCTTAAATTATATATATTTATCATATATACATATAGTTATATGTACACACAAAGAGTGTTTAAATATATAAATATGTCCTGCTCAGTCTGTATACTGCTATTTGTGTATACGTGGTTTCAGGGCTGGTCACTAGTATTGATCACTTATTGGGGGTTCATCCCTGAAGAAGACATCTTCCTGGTCTCAGTATTTCTTAGGTTCCCCATGACATCCAGCATTTCAGTTGGTGCTGTACTTTTTCAGGTCTGGTTTAGGCCACCATGTTGTTTGGGTTCCATGAATGTAGCTTCCCTGTGGTTCCTTGGAGACACAATGTCACTGCAGTTTTCCTGATCCTTTGGCTCTTGCAATCTTCCAATCCCTTCTCCCACAGTGTTCCCTGAGTCTTAGGTGCAGGCACTGTGTTGTGGGCATCTGTCCTCATGCCCACAGATGAGTGTAGCTCCCAACCCTCATAGAAGTAACTTCTCTTTACCTCAGAAGGAAACCCTTAAGGGAACCACCAGCAGTCAACCGCAAGAGCAAGTGTAGATACCCAGCCCTTGCTGCCAAATCTCCTCAGTGGGCGCACTGACATGCAGCCCGAACTCTCCTCTTAGAACGGCCTATCTGTATTCAGAAAGTTCTGGCAAGTCTGGCTTTCATTTAATTCTAGCAGTTATAACATTTCCTTCCCGACTTCTTCAAATCTACGTTTGTCATTCAACAGAGATTGCCCCGTCTCCAAGAATTTGTGGAGTGTCTGCTATTTTCCTTGCTATTGACCTCTGGTTTTGTTCCTTTGTCTTTGTTTTAAATTATCTTTTCTTTCACTGTCGACTTTAGATGTTAGCTTTGTTGGATGTAGCAGTCTTGGCAATTATTTGCTTTGAGGGCTTGAAATACATTGTTCCATGCTCTCCTGCTTTTAGGGTTGCTGGTGAGAGACCCCATTATTCCAACATGAGTTGGTATTTTTATTTTCCTCATAGTGTTTTTTTTTTAAGTTTTTTGTTTTATTTATGTGTGTGCTTATGTGGTGTGTCTCTCTGTGTGTACGGACACGTGTATGTGGGACCACCAAAGACCAGCAGAGGTTTCTGTACAGCTATAGTTACAGACATTGAAAGGTCATGGAAGGACTTTTCATGCCTGCCACTAAGTAAAGAGAGTGGAGAAGGTTAAATAGCAAATAAGATATTCGACTATTTTATTCTAGAGGGAGAAAGACTAGGCAGGGAGTCTGGGTAAATGATCGTGAAGGACTTGGGGAAGAGACACCCAAGAAGGGAGAAAACAGATTTCCAGGGCAGCGAAACTACTTTTTTTTTAATGACTTGACAATTGTTGGATATGACATTATTTGTTTGCAAAGCCTTTTGAATGCACAAGATGGAGTGTGAGCTGAAAGATGAGCCGTATCAATGAGGTCTGTGAGCAGGCCACGGATTCTAACAGTACGCCGTGCCTCTGGGAGGGGGTGGGGTGGAGAGGACAGCTGTGGGTGGGGACAAGAGAGATATGGGAATCTTTTGTATTTTTTCTTCAACTTTGTCCTGAACCCATAGGTACATTAAGTCTACTTTTAAAAGCTGAAAAATTAAGTCTACTTTTAAAAGCTAGAGAGAGTCTGTAAATTGGGTCCATTGTGCTGTGAACCTGGATAGAGGCAGTGACGGTCATCCTCACTGTGAGAGAATCGCCATCAGAGGTTGTACTGGATGTGTGAGTATGTGAGTCTTTGTCCATTATAGCAACCAGGCAAACCTCTCTGTTCACTCAACAAAACACACTGTGTACCAGCTATGTTCCTGGAGCCTGGGACAGTCTCATATGCATATCAGAGAGGACACACATGAGAGGGCAGTTAAAATCCTGGGGACAGCTGGTCAGTGGTGGCGCACGCCTTTAGTCTCAGCACTTGGGAGGCAGAGGCAGGTGGATTTCTGAGTTTGAGGCCAGCCTAGTCTACAGAGTGTCTCAGGACAGTCGGGACTATACAGAGAAACCTTGTCTCCCCAAAACAAACAAACAAACAAACAAACAAACATCCTGGGGACAAATATTAGGCTAGTTGTTTAACAGGGTTCCTAGAGCAACTCTGTACTGACAATTTGGATAGATGAGCTCACTCTTCAGTTTGCTTTTGGGGAAGGTGACAACTAATTAGCTGCCAGAACCCTTCTGCTACACTCACCGCAGTTTTCTTAAATAACTTCTTGCCCCACTGATAAAAGTTTTGCCAAATTCAGCTTGAACAGATTGGTAAGTGTTATTTATTTTTAAAGGGTTTTCTTCTGTTCTAGGAGCAGCAAAGGCAAGAGATACATTAGCACATGCAGAATACGAAGGGAGGCAGAGGAAGAGGCTCTGCTAATGTTTCCCTGTAGCCCCGACAGTCAGATGTTGCAAGTTATAAATTGCCAAGTTTAAAAGTCACAGAGAGAACCAAAATACACTTTTTTCTGTGATTGGGACTCTAAGCCAAGAAACTCCAGTGCTTAGTCTTTCTCCCCAAATTAGGCAGCTTTCTTTCCCTGCAATCTCCCAGCAGCTGCCACCCCACCTCCTCCCTCCCACTTATTAGACATGGTCTCAGCAGCTGTTTGAGGCATTGCTGCAGCAACTGCCAGCGTTAGAGTTTTAGTGTATCTGTAAGCTGTTCAAAGAACTCTGTGCCAGAATGTTTCTCTTGGTGAGTGCTAGGATACAAAAATCCAGACTTTTCCGTTTAAGTCATAAGAAGTTCCTGGCCAATAGCTTGAGATTTCTGGCGCTCAAAGTATTTTCTTCTCCTCCTTTCCATCCCCCCTTTTAAAAGACAGGCTCTCATACAGCTCAAGACCAACACACAGCTCTGGAGCCCTGTTGACCACTGTGCTGGTCTTGAACTCACAGAGATCTGCCTGCCCCCCCGCCCCCCACCTCCTGAGGGATGGGATTAAAGGTGTGCACTACCATGCCCAGCTCTTCTTTTAAAGAAAGACTTTGTTTTAACTTAAATTTATGAGTATGAGTGTCTATGGGACTGTATGTGCACACGAGTGCAGGTGCCCTGCAGGGCATGCGGGTGGAAGTTGGAGCTTAGCTGAATCTTCTTAGTGAGAAGGCAAATTTTCAGGAAGAACTTGTAGTGGTCATTGGTAACCAGGGAGTCTGGCAAAGCCAGGACACTGAGAAGTCATGTGTCCTGGGCTCACCGCATGGCATGGATGGGTGGATGGATGGAATATCCACATGTTTTTAAAAATTTTTTTCCTCTTTGCTATACTGGAGATCCAACACATGGCTTTGGGCTGGCTGGGAAGGTGATCTGTTACTAAGGCACACCCCCAGCCCTTTGTGATGATGTCCTTTGTACACATGGATGTTCGGCAGATGCATGCTTGTAGAGGTGAGGCCACCCATATGCCACACATATGTCATGTGGCATATCAGAGGCTGGTGTATGCACGAGTATGCCATGTTTGTTAGGGATGTTGGTGACCGTATGTAGAGATCGGAGGTTGACACTGGGTGTCTTCCTCAAATGCTTTCCACTTGAGTCAGGATCTCTCATCGAATACAGAGCTTGATCATCCTTTAGGCCAACCTGTCTGGTGAGGAGGCCACAGAGCTTTGTCTCTGCCTCCCAGTGCCAAGGTGCATGCTATACAGATGCATGCGTCCACACACGGCTTTCACACGGGCTCAGGGCTTGACGTTTAGATCCCCAAGCTTATAGAGCAAGTACTTTGCTTGATGCCATCTTTAAGCCCCGGAGATTTCCTTTTAAATGGTTATTTAGGGTGGAGATATCATTTCATAACTTATTTAGGATAGCCAGTGCCCGGGGATGGTTAAGGAAGTTTCATTCCTAATAGCCGGAGTTACGCAGTGGGAAGAGACAATTCATCGTGGTAGAAGGGCTTGCCTTGAGAATCTCTGATTTTTTCTCTGGCTGCTGAAGGAAGATGCCGATCAGAAAGGGGGATGGGGAGCCCTAACATCCTCTCATTTTAACCTGCCCTGACGTCTTTACGAGCCTCTTATGGAAAGCGGGATAGTAGTGCGCGGGTGACATGAAAAGGGGAAAGGTGACTAATGGGAGAGAAGCATTAAGTGGGGACAGAGGTAGGAGGGTAGCAAGGAGGACTGTGTGGGAGGAGGGATAGCTAACACTGCAAGATGCTTGAAAAAGTCATATGAAAAGCATATGATTTTATAAGATCCCTAAATATGTGTGCTCACTCATTCATATGAAAGAGCCTAATTGGAGTGACCCTACACAGGGATGAAGCTCCTCCCAGAGAACACGGGTTAGAGAATAAGAAGCCCAGCGCCAGGACTGAGATATCTCCCTGTCCTGGCTGGTTTTGTGTGTCAACTTGACACAAGCTGGAGTTAAGTAAAGAAAGGAGCTTCCATGGAGGAAATGCCTCCATGAGACACAGCTATAAGGCATTTTCTCAATTAGTGATCAAGGTTGGGAGGGGCCATTGTGGGTGGGACCATCCCTGGGCTGGTAGTCTTGGATTCTATAAGAAAGCAAGCTGAGCAAGCCAGGGGAAGCAAGCCATTAAGAAACATCCCTCCATGGCCTCTACATCAGTTCCTGCTTTCTGACTTGCTTGAATTCCAGTCCTGACTTCCTTTAGTGATGAACAGCAACGTGGAAGTGTAAGCTGAATAAATCCTTTCCTCCCCAACTGGCTTCTTGGTCATGATGTTTTTTGTGCAGGAATAGAAACCCTGACTAAGACACTCCCCTAGCGTTGTTAGTCAAAGGTGCCCCGGAGACTCCCAAAACACTGTAGGATTACTACTGGATGTCTATCAGAACTGGGTGGTAATGCCCTGCTGTTAAAGATACCATGCATTCTGGATATAGGGTACGCGAAACTCCAAGTTGGCATGACCAAGAAGCTTTCTAACAGAACGTGCTCTGCAGGCTTCCTGGGGGAGATAATCAATGTCAGTCTCACTGAGCTGTGAGCCCTGTGAGCCACTGTAGTGACCTGTGAGTGAGTGTGGCAAGATGCACTCATAGGTTGCACCTATGGGTGCCGTCGTGTCATGAATGGTATGTCATGAATGGTATGGGGGAAGGCCTGTCTCATGGGAGGAAATACATGGCTAATGCCATAAATGTGGCCAAGAATCCATAGGATCCACAGGGATCTCACAGGCCCCAGGGGTGAACCTACTGGTATCACTTTGCTAAATGGACATAGTATCCAATTACCAAGTAAATGTATGTCTCTATATTCACACATCAGTGCAGCTTTCAGACCTCATCGAAGAAGCTTCTTTGGGATGGTGATTAGCAGAGAAACTTACAACTGGTCAGTGCTTAGAGAGCACTGTGGCATGTCCCCAGTGGGGCATCTGTACCGCACTCCCTCCTTCCAAGAATCAGGGAACAGTGCAGAAGACGGGGGAAAGGAGCATTGTAAGAGTCAGAGGTCAGGGAGAATGTGACCTGAAGATGCCTCTTGGTGGGGAAGAACTGCTGTGCTCATGAACTCACAGCAGCCGAGGCTTTGAGCAGAAGATCAAGACCGTTCCCATTTCACTATGGCGGGTGGTCCACGACCCCTCACCTGATCCCTCACCCCTAACTTGTGAGTATGTAAATACCATATGCTTTGACTTCATAACAGTCTCACAGCCTTGCCTGTTCTACACTGAAGGTAAGCACAAACAGAGATAGCTTCCCCTAAGTCTCTGGGTCTTCCCCCTGTTTCCCAAGGCTTTTATGTCATATCAGTCTTTGATGAAATAAAATGTAACAGGCTCTCCTCTCGTTAATTTGAAATAATAAAATTGATCTTTGGGAAAAATAAAGCATGCAAGTCATGACCCTTAGTGATGGGGAGAGAAAAGGAATTTCCGTGTTCTGCCCATTCCAGCGCACCTTACCAAAGCGTATTCTGCCGTTGGTAGACATTTCCTATTTTGAAGTTGTTAAAAAGCAACACTGCGATGAATATTTTACACATTTTTGGTGCCCGTGTGCGAGTATTTCAGTCCTGTTTGTCTCTAGAAGTGAAGCTATTGGTTCTGTGACCATCCACCCTGGACTCTCGCCATCCTTCTGTCCTGTCTAGCCATTTCTAGTCCACGAGAGTTGAGCCGTTATCAAAGCTGGTCATTTGGACTGCATGTGACTGCCACTCACATCTCAGGGGAGGGGACAGCCTTACTTTGGGTGACAAATGGTGCCAAGCCCTAAACCATGTGCTCATCCGTATTACAGTCTTCTGTGTTAGTGGCTCTTCCTGGGGTCCAGGGAACTTGGAAGTCAGAACATGGAAAGACAGGCCAATGCTTCTGCTGTTTGGCAAAAGATGCTCTTCTGATCCAGCATATGATCTCTGGGGGATGGTTATCTTCAAGGATGGGAGGACATGGAAATATGTCCATGGAATCTCCCCAGAGTCTTCAGCCTCTCTTGTACATTTTTCATTTTTGCTTTTTTTTTTAAACTACCCCATTATTATCAGTGAGACTTACCTCAGAGAAAATTTCTGATTAAAGACGTTACACGTATAAGATAAAATGTAATCCTGCATATCAGGGTTTCAAACTCATTAGTATTTATAGTGCGTATCAAAAGCACTTTAGCAGATGTAGGAAAGAAAAGACTTTCTGATGGAAGGTGGGTTCCAGGTTAGCGATAAGGACAGATTCTTGCAACACAGTGTGTGATGGTTACTTAACTTGGGTGGCTGGGGATCTCTTCAGAGAACAGTCCAGCAGAGAGAGAGAGAGAGAGAGAGAGAGAGTTAGTTCATAGAAGTGGTGCACCCTAAAAACTCATGCGAGTGGAAGACATCAGAGGCAAGTAAAGTGAGATGGAATGATAGAACAGGCTGGGCATACATGAAGAAGAGTAACAGCTCATTGTCTAAGATAGCCAGTGATAAGCAGGAGGGATGGAATGCTCACAGCAGGGGGATCCTGCCACGGAGACAGAACTATGCCTTTACTGGATCCCAACCAGGGATTGTCAGCCACTCCTGTGCCACTCTTCATGTGACATCTACTCAGGAGACCATGCCCCCCGCCCCCACACCTAGTTTTACTTTGACAGGTTGACTCCATTGCTTGTATTTAGCTGGTCCTGGCCAACCCAGCCTGAGCTGAGCTCCACAATGACTCCCTCCAACATTCCTATCTGGATTCTGCTCCTTCCTTGTCCTCTGTCCTCAGGCAGAGCCCCAGTAGCATGCTCTTAGTCTCCCTTGAGCTACTTGCAAGGAAGGGTTAATCTCCAGAGACAATGTAATCTCTCTCTCTCTCTCTCTCTCTCTCTCTCTCTCTCTCTCTCTCTCTCCCTCCCTCCCTCTCCCTCCCCCTCCCCCTCTCCCTCACCAAATAAAAACAAATCATTGATTTTCACAGACTCTCCAGCATTCCATCCCAGCCTGAAGTAGTCCACTCACATTCCGTGGGGTCAGACCTAAGCACCGTCTTAGGCTGGTTGTCCCAGACACTGTTGAGCACTGCATAGGATGATTATGTGCCTTTCTTTTGGTCTGCCTTGCTCCTTCGTTCTTGCTGCCCCTCATTTTGTTCTCCCTGTATCTTGCTTGCATGCTAGTATTGGTCATGGTGTTTCATCACAGCGATAGGAACCCTAACTAGGACAATTATCTTGCGTTTCTGGAGATGAGGAGTATAAAATTAATGCCTCTGGTCTAAACTTCAAAGTTTCACGTGTGTTCTTTTCTGGAGTCTGTAGGGAAGAGTCTACTTGTTGGCCTTCTCAAGATTCAAGGCTACATATATTCCTTGACCTTTCTTACATTTTCAAAACTAGTAATGACATTTGAATATGTTATGCCAAACAACTTCACTTACAAGGCCCCTTGTATATTCATTGAAAACTTCTGGGTATTCAAGATTCCTTCCATTCATCCATCTTCCATCCATCCATCCATCCATCCATCCATCCATCCATCCATCCATCCATCCACCCACCCATCCACCTATACATACATAATACATATACAAATATATTATACACATTAATACAGACACACACACACACACACACTTACTATATTCCATAGGCTTCCTTCAAACTCCTTGGATTAAGTGATCTCTCTGTTTTAGTTTCTTCGGTTACTGTAATCTCTTTTTAAAATAACTGCCTTAATTTTATCTGCAACTTCAATTACCCATTGCCATATAAATAACATATTACAAGTTATGGTATTATGGAGATCTTTGGGAGGTTTGGGAGATTTTTGTTTTTATCAATTACAGGCTCATTCTATCTACTCTTATTTTATACCCATCTGTCAATATGAAAAGAAAGTTATCTATTTTAATATACGACTTTTTAAAGTATAATATATTATACACACAATACTTCATTTCTCTGAAGTGCTAGGGTGGAGGCCAGGGCCCTGCAGGTGTTTCAGGTATCCTATCATTGAGCCATACCATCACTCTCACACCTTGTTTTTAATAAATAATTTATCTTATGCATCTTCAATATCAGGTCACTGAGAGGCCCTCACTGTTTCTGATAGTTTCAGTGAATTCCATGGGCTAGGTGTCTCCTTGGTGCTGAAGTCACAGGACATGGAGGTGTCAAGCAGGCCCTGGCCAGAAAGCTTCATCCCTGAAGGCCAGTGTTCATAAGTAACAGAGGTGCTATGCATGCTGGTGGGGGAAAGACATTAAAGGTCTTACCCAGATGCGGATCCTCTGAACTCTAATAACCATCATGGCAAGAGACACTCACAAGAGCAATAGTGGCATAAATATTATAGGGAAAACCAACTTCTTTTTGATTTCTTTTTTCACAGGAAGAAACACAGACCCGTTCTTGTGAACCTGGCAAAGACCCATGGCTTGGAGCTCATAGGTCCTAGTGTTAATTCTAGTACTTTATTTTGCTAAACGGACATAGTATTAAACTCCTCTCTAAATTCACATCTATATACCCGCAGAATGTTGATGTAGCTCTTATACTATCAGTTTGTACAATTTTTAAAAATTTCTTTGTCTGGTAAATGACAGTTAATGAAAAAAAATTCACAAGTGGTGAATTCCAGAGAATAAGTGTGTGTGGGATTGTCAGGCACAAATGGGACTCTGATATAATTTTTTTTTTGTCCACCCAAGGCTCAGGACCATTGCAGAAAATGGGACAGAAATGTTTTAAGAGTCGGAGTCAGGGAGGACCAGATCCAATGTCTTCTTGACATGACAGGACCACTATCCTGATCTCATGGCACTTGGGGTTAACTAACAAGACATGGACAGTATCAATTCCATCATGGAGGAAGGAGGGGCTCATGAGCCAGTTAGGGTAGAAATACCAGCCCCTGGGGCACAATGTGCTACTGGGCTGTGCCCTGTGTTCCTGGAGGTGGCTTGTTGCCTGGTTTTAGGCACCTGTATGGGATATGCTACCTGGACAGTTTCCCCTTGAATTCTTTTAACCATGGGGCTCCTTTAGCTAGAAACAAGAAGCCAGTGGACATGCAGCCCTATTCTGGGAAAGACTATTCTTTTAATGGTTTCTCCATTGACAGGCAGTGCCACGGATGTATCTTGCTATTGTGAATGATGGATGGAAACAGACTGGAGGACTAAGTTTGGATGTTCTGAGTTGAACACAGCTTACAATAACCTACTATCTATTTTATGACATTCTGGAACAGAGGAAATGATAAAGGGATGGTAATGTCCACCACTCCTACTTGACCCCTATGTGCTGTATGCATTTGTCATTACCTCATCACACCCTATCGATACGCACAATGAATACACGTCAGTTAAAAAAGCTTGGCCTCCGTTTTCTCTCTTGCTTTCCTTTCTTTCTTTCCCCGCCCCCTCAAGCTGTTACAGTCCTAGGAGAGATTTGAGACAGCCTTATGTTTTTTAGAAAAATCTATTTTTATTCGTATGTTCAGGTGTCCAAATGATGAAGTCTCTTTCTCTCTCCCAATCAGTGACAACCCACCCACAATGTCAGTGTGTTCTCTACTTTGGCTTCTTAATGACAGGCCGGATTCCTGCCCAGCTCTGCCGCCTGCGAGGCTCTGCAGGGCGCCCACACCAAGCTGCTGCTGCTGCGGGAAAAAGCCTTCTTGGAAGGATCGGTGTGCAGCTAGTGCACAGAGCAAGAGGCTTGGTATGGAGAGCTGGCCATGCTTTTATTTTACTAAAAAGTTCATCAAGAGCTTCTAAAGCACCACTACATTCCATAGGCTTGTGTTGAGATATGCTTCAGTATAGAGTTTATCTGCTCTTGTCACAGGATATAACTGTTTGAGCGGGTAGACAGGCTTATCTGCTTCACCATGGTAACAACTGTATTATCTGTGTGTGCCTCAAAACATGGTGTTGTAAACCTGAGGTATATATAATCAATGTGATGAATTTTAAAATATACATTATGAAATTAGAAACAAGAATTTGAGGATGTAGCTCACTTGGCAGAGAACTTACCTAGCAAGCACAAACTGGGTGTCATGGGACATGGCTAGAGCCCCAGCATGTGGGAGGCACAGGTAGGAGGGTTAGAAATGAAAGGTCATCCTTGGCTGTGTAGTGAGTTCCTGGCCAACCTGAACTACAGAAGATACTGTTTCAAAATGGAAGTCATTACTGAGCTGTAGGAGTTGGCAAACCCATGCAAACGCATGAGATGGGGGCTCACCCCCTGGACTCACCCAGCACACTGGCTCTCTCACTGCTGTTTGTCAGTCCTCCATTCACGCCAACAGGCCATGTCTGGATTCATGAGTGGCAATCACTTAAAACAAAATCTACCTACTTTATGGACTGAGCCATTCCACGTGCTTCCCTTCCTCTATCCCATGGCTGCACTGTGATCTTCTGATAGAAATCATGACAAACCAGACTTGTGTTAGCTCTCTGTTGCTGCTGTAGTGACATCATAAATTTAGAGGCTTACCACATCCACCCGTTTATTCTCATTCTTGAGAGGCGAGTATGAAATGGGTATTTTGGGGTTATCCCTCGGGGATGATCTGTTTCCCTGCCATTGTAGAGGTGCTGCATTCCTCGGTTTGCAGACTTATCTTCAATTTTCAAAGCTGAAAACTTAACATCCTCCAATTCTTCCTTCTCTCTATGACCTCCTCCTCCTCCTCCTCTTCTCCTTCTCCTTCTCCTTGTCCTTCTTCTTCTTTTCCTGACTCACTCTCATCTGCCTCCCCTTCCTAAGATCACTTGTGATCACACTGGTCCTACCTGTAAAGTTCTTTTTCTCCTGTAAGGAAACATTTTCACAAGGTCTGGGGATTAGGATGTAAATATCTCTTCGGAGGCCTAGAGACGAGTTAATTCGAATAATTACAGCCAACATACCATGCCGCTGCCCACAGTCACGTGTTTAATATCAAAATCAGAGAGATAGTCATTAAAAATAGAAACAAAACCAGGAGAAATGTCAGGCATACACGGTAGTGCTCTTTCCAAGCTATAGGAAAACTAGCTGATGTTTGCTTGATGGGTTTTACAGTACAGTGAGCTCTCTAATGATTGACGTTCCATATCATACAAATATCAACTTATAAAAAAGCAGGACATGGAGGCTATATTTTTTAGAAGCTTTTAGATTAAAAATTACTTAATTATTGTTGTTGTTGTCTCTGTAAGAGTGTGGGGACATACATGCCTTGTGCTTGCAGACCAGAAGACAGTGTTTAGGAGCTCTGGGCATAGAACTCAAGTTGTCAAGTTTGGGTGACAGGCACTTTTACCCAGTGAGCCATCTTATCTACCCTAGGATTTGGTTTGTTGTATGTGGCAGTTAAAACATATAATGAGGAAAATGAATAAAATACTACCGCAAGGCTGATGAGTTATTAAGTAAATCTTTTACTGAAAACAGAAATTTCCTTAGTAGATAAGGCTAGTAGTAGTTGTGCATCCTTGGGCCATAAGCAGATGTACAGTATTGACATAATACCCTCTTGTAGAGTGGGCCTTAAATGCAATAAGAAAGCTGTTGGTTACCCCTATAACAAGCATACCATCATTGCTTCAATAGACCCATTTTTTTCAAGTTGCTCCTCATTGTAGTTGGTGACATGCACAACTTGGTAAGTCCATTGATGACTTCCCTCCAAGCTGCCTTGGTAGCACCTTCTAGCTATCTGGAAGGGATAAAGTTTCCCCATATGGACTAGCATGATTTTTCCATGTGCTATGGCCAAAGCATGTGCTGTCCTTAGCAATAGGGTCTTGTCAACAGGCTCTGATTGGCCATCTAGAACAATGACAATAGCATCTCTATCTCTATCTCTATCTCTATCTCTATCTCTATCTCTATCTCTATCTCTATCTCTATCTCTATCTCTATCTCATCTATGTATCTATCTATGTATCTATCTATGCATCTATCTATGCATCTATCTATGTATCTATCTATGTATCTATGTATCTATGTATCTATCTATGTATTTATCTATCTATCTATCTATCTATCTATCTATCTATCTATCTATCTATCTATCTATCTATTCTTAGGGAATCTCTAGATCAACAACTCCAATGGATATTTCACATCCCTTCCCTGGTCCTCTGTGCTTAATACCATATGATGATTTCTGGGAGAAACAATGTTTTCCTGGGTAGGATAACTCCCAATTAATGTTTTTTTTTTTTTTTTTTTTTTTTAGATTCTGTTCTTAGGAAGCTTATTAGATAGTATGTTTATAAATGATTTTTTAAACATCCTTCATGTTACTTATCCTTCACCCTCCGTCCTCCCTCACATCCTCTCCCCACTTGAACCAGTCCCTCATTTTCCCCGTTCTCCCTTCATATCTGTGATCTACAATCCCTTTTCCCAGTCGATAGTGATACCTTTCCTTCTTCCTGGCTTCAGCAGACACGCTCCAAATTCAACACAGCTCTAAATATTTGAAATTAGGTTTTACACATGAGAGAGGACATTTAACATTTTTCTTTCTGGGTCTTTTACTATGACTGGTAGTTTTACATCAATCTAACACAAGTTAGAGTCATTTGGGGAGAGGAAACCTCATTTGTGAAGATATTCCCACCAGACTGGCCTATGGATGAGTCTAGGATGCATTTTCTTTTATTACTGCAAGAACAGGTGTGATGTCACCATTTTCTTTTCTTTTCTTTTTTTTTTATTATGTATTTTCCTCAATTACATTTCCAATGCTATCCCAAAAGTCCCCCATACCCTCCCCCCCACTCCCCTACCCACCCATTCCCATTTTTTGGCCCTGGCGTTCCCCTGTACTGGGGCATATAAAGTTTGCGTGTCCAATGGGCCTCTCTTTCCAGTGATGGCCTACTAGGCCATCTTTTGATACATATGCAGCTAGAGTCAAGAGCTCCGGGGTACTGATTAGTTCATAATGTTGTTGCATCTACAGGGTTGCAGATCTCTTTAGCTCCTTGGATACTTTCTCTAGCTCCTCCATTGGGGGCCCTGTAATCCATCCATTAGCTGACTGTGAGCCTCCACTTCTGTGTTTGCTAGGCCCCGGCCTAGTCTCACAAGAGACAGCTATATCAGGGTCCTTTCAGCAAATGCTTGCTAGTGTATGCAATGGTGTCATCGTTTGGAGGCTAATTATGGGATGGATCCCTGGATATGGCAGTCTCTAGATGGTCCATCCTTTTGTCTCAGCTCCAAACTTTGTCTCTGTAACTCCTTCCATGGGTGGTTGTTTCCAATTCTAAGAAGGGGCAAAGTGTCCACACTTTGGTCTTCGTTCTTCTTCAGTTTCATGTGTTTTACAAATTGTCTCTTATATCTCGGGTATACTAAGTTTCTGGGCTAATATCCACTTATCAGTGAGTACATATCATTTGAGTTCTTTTGTGATTGTGTTACCTCACTCAGGATGATGCCCTCCAGGTCCATCCATTTGCCTAGGAATTTCATAAATTCATTCTTTTTAATAGCTGAGTAGTACTCCATTGTGTAAATGAACCACATTTTTTGTATCCATTCCTCTGTTGAGGGGCATCTGGGTTCTTTCCAGCTTCTGGCCATTATAAATAAGGCTGCTATGAACATAGTGGCGCATGTGTCCTTCTTACCGGTTGGGACATCTTCTGGATATATGCCCAGGAGAGGTATTGCGGGATCCTCTGGTAGTACTATGTCCAGTTTTCTGAGGAACCGCCAGACTGATTTCCAGAGTGGTTGTACAAGCTTGCAATCCCACCAACAATGAAGGAGTGTTCCTCTTTCTCCACATCCTCACCAGCATCTGCTGTCACCTGAATTTTTGATCTTAGCCATTCTGACTGGTGTGAGATGGAATCTCAGGGTTGTTTTGATTTGCATTTCTCTGATGATTAAGGATGCTGAGCATTTTTTCAGGTGCTTCTCAGCCATTCGGTATTCCTCAGGTGAGAATTCTTTGTTTAGCTCTGAGCCCCATTTTTTAATGGGGTTATTTGATTTTCTGGAGTCCACCTTCTTGAGTTCTTTATATATATATATTGGATATTAGTCCCTATCTGATTTAGGGTAGGTAAAGATTCTTTCCCAATCTGTTGGTGGCCTTTTTGTCTTATTGACGTCACCATTTTCTTAACGGTACTTCCAATTCTGGTAGATTTTTTTTAACTGTCTAGCAACCCATCCAAAGTTTTGTGTTCCCTTTGATTCCAAACCTCTCCCAGTCACAGGACACCCCAGAAGGGAGTGGACAGCTCATGAACGCATGGGCTCCCAAGCTGCTTTGCCCTTCCTCAGCTCTTGTCTGAGATATGAGACATGCCAGTTGGGCAAGCTCCTTAGGTTCTTGTTTATATTGAAATCTTATCATTTCAGGCAGAGACCATGCTGTATGGGAGTAAAACAGGGAGTTAACTTTTAACCTTTCTTTTTGCTTCTTTGTGTATATATGTAGTATGGGTGCATGCGTATGTGTCTTCACATGTGCCTGTGTGTGCATGCATGTCCACATGTGTGTGGAGGCTTGAAGTTGACATTAGATATCTTCTATTTCGTAATTTATTTATAGATCCAGGATCCCACAATGAGCCCAGAGCTCATTGACTGCTGCTAATCCAGATAGTCAGCTTGCCCTGGGGATTTCCTATCTCTGCCTCATCAGTATCAGGATTGCAGGTGCCTGCTCACCTTTCATAAGAATTCTGGAAATCCAAACTCTGGTCCTCACACTTCTCCACTGAGCCACCATCACAGCCCAGGAAGGAACTTTTAAAAGATGATACATGTTGACTCCAAAACACAATGGAAGCTCAGAGTTTTTGTCTTGCCCGCCTAACTTAGTCTTTTCAAACCTCGATAACTGGGAAAGGTAAGTGATCATTAGCCTGCCCTCCCTTTCAGAGGAAGAGACAAAGGAAAGCAAGTTATTTCTAACTTACCAGCATATTGCAAGCCTGTAAAATACTAAACTCACTTTCTACCTCACAACACCCTTTGAGGATGGCAAACAACTATGATTAGGTTCATTTGGCAAATGAGAAAATTTGTTCTTTGAATTAAGTAGCTTTTCAAAGTTGTTATACTTTGGCTGAAGCCTCTGACATCCAGCTTTGCATCTCAGGTGTAATCCTTGCGGAGTAGGGCTTGGCAGTCCCATCTCAGTTGTTCTGGAAAGACCTTTGCCATAGAATTAAGCCACCATAAAGGATGATAACAGAAACCATATAAGCAGATGGCTATATGGTTATAAATCAACATTAAAGGCAAGCAACAACAACAACAACAAAACCAGACCACAAAATTAGGTATTCTTTGTGACCAGGACTACCTAACAGTGTACAGTGATGGTCAAACCACTGGAAAGTCTTGGTAAAAATATAAGTCTCATCTCCAGTCCAGCCCAGTGCTTCCTTTACTTGAAAGAGGGACATCAGAGCATCCTCATGACTCTATGAGAGAGAATACTTTGTAACAAGGCTCTCTAAAAGGATCCGATGATGAAGAATTTATTAGAGATTTATTAGAGGGCATAATTAACAGACATCACTAGCCTACTGAAATAGGAGTTGAGAGAAGGCAAGCAGCAGCTGAGACACGGGAACAGGGAAGATACGCACTGGGACTAGATCTGATAACTCAGTCAGAGGGAGCTGGAGGCTTCTAGAAGATATGGTGGTCAGGTAGACCAGATCCAAAGAAGTGGATTTGGGAGCCAGAGGCAAACAGAAGACAGATAAGTCAGCAAGGTTTAGAAGAGCTTGCCCAATGAGATTATCGGATGAGAAGGACCAAGGTGTCTAAAGGGAGAGTGGAGAAGGGGACCCCTCTGAGAGATCAAGGACAGGAGGCCGAAGACAGGAGCGTATCATGCCGGTTAGTAGAAGAGTTTAAGGAGATAGGCTCAACAGTGTAAAGAATTACAGTAATAAAAAAGAAGACAAGAAGTCAGAAATATTCCTTGGTTGCAAAGAGGGACAGGGATACAAGAATTAAGGAGAAATGGAAAGAGGAATATATATACATATATATATACATATATATATGTATATATATATATATATATATATATATATATATATACACATACACACACACATATATAGCCATATGACTATACTATATATCACGTATTTATATATTTATATAGTTTCTACTTATAACGTAGTATTTATATATAGTATACATAAATATGTATATTACTATATAGTCATATAGAGACACATAGTCATATAGTCATATATAGTCATATGCCTATATATCACATGACTATATATCACTATATATCTCTCTATATAATGAGATGTATTATATTATATTAATTATATGAGAATATAATGTATATTTATAATGAAAATCTATATATATATTACATGAAACAGGCTTAAAAGAATTAAAAGCAAGCAACAACAGCAAAAGAACTGCTAGAATTTAGGTACTACACCAGCAACAACAATCTCACAGGCAGACTCAATGTTTGGGAAATATTGTGAGCCATATTCCTGGCACACACATTCCAGACTCTAAGGAAAACTACCTTAGCTTACACATGTGTACATGTTTGTGGCTTAGGTCTTCATAACTTTGGAATATCAGCTCAGTTCTGTCAGCTTTTAGTTTGCAAGGTTGCTCTTTGGTCTTCAGAGGATACACTAGAATAAGCAACTGTTTAATTCTTGTTTCTGTAAAGATTATAGAACGAATGACCTTCTCTTTGTTCAGCTGACAAACAACTGTTGAATGGATGACTGGGCCACATCTTTGTATGGAAAATTTCACCATACTCCTCCTCTGCTCTCCTCCCTCTTCCACACCCCTTCCCCTTTCCTTCCCTTTTCCCCTTGGTTTTCCTTCCCACCCTCCCTTCCTTTTTCTTCGTGACAGAGTCTCACTATGTAGCCCAGGCTAACCTCAAACTCACAGACCTCTAGCCTCAGCGCCTGGAGTTCAGTATCTGTGTGTGTGAACCCTCACTCCCAGCTATTTTTTCAAGGAATTTGGATTTGGTTTTGTTTCCATTTAGTGATTAACTCAAGCACAATATGATACACACATTGCTTCAATAGAAAAAGGAGTCCCGCTTGGTTGCGTTTCCGTATGGGAGTTTGATGCCACTTTTCCACAGAAGGAAGTGGGGCAGGTTTCCCTGAAGGACTGGGGACCCTGGGCTGGTGAGCTTGCTTTCATCTCAAGCTAACTCACTGCCACTTTGCAGACACACATGGAAGCTACTTCTGCTTCACTAAAACAAAGCACCAACCAGGTTCCTGCAGATGTAGTCCCTGCCTCTTACAAATGACAGAATCAATTAGTGTAGGGTCATCTCAGTTGTGCGCCATAGGCATGGCTTCTAGGCTGAGGGAATAAAGACCTGTCAGCTGTGATGATGTTCCTGAGAACAGTGGGGATCAGGTGACAGCTTGTCAGGATATGAAAAATGGTGTCGCAGAAAGTAGGGGTAGGCACTGTAATGATCCACTCAGCAGATGCCTTGTCTTACGTAAAATTTCCAGATGTGATATAATTACAGACGTGGGTTGGCTCAATACAGTAGAATCCAACAGTGAAGGAAAAGTAGAAAATAGTATTTCCTCCTTTAATATCATCCACATATGTTATTACAATGGGGGGTCATAATACTCAGAGTGGCTTATGGGAAAAATGAGCTCTAGATTCAATCAGTTGGCTTGAATCCAGGACAGCTAACACTTCATTTGTGTCGAGTGGTTTCATTTATTGAAGCAAGGTGGTGTGTGTGTGTGTGTGTGTGTGTGTGTGTGAGAGAGAGAGAGAGAGAGAGAGAGAGAGAGAGAGAGAGAATTCTCCCACTCACACAAAATGAATGAATACTGATTTAAGAGTCAGTGATGATCATTAGCTATTATGGGATACTATTCATATCTATACGTTTTAATGTGAATTAAATTACATCAGCCCATCACTGCGGAAATGAGACACAGTTTTAAAAGGCAAATGAGGAATGGGTGGGGGAGATGGCTCAGTTGGCAGAGTGCTTGCTGTACAAGCATGGACATCTGAGTTCAATCTCCAGGACTGATGTTTAAAAAACAAAACAAAACAAAAACCAAAACAAGCCAGCTGTGGTGGCCTGCTTGTAATCCTCCTACTCACAAGCTGACGGACTTCCCTATTTGCCGAGTTCTAAGGCGATAAGGGACCCAGCTGAAAGAGTGATAGCTGAGGCTGACCTCTGACCTCCATAGCCATGTATTCATGCACACCGGCTCTACACCCTCCCACATGAACACACGTACGTGAACATATGTACACACATTAGAAAACTAAAAATGCAGGTAGGTAATTTAACGTATTGAACAGAAAGTCACAGTCAGTCCCTATCTGCTTCTCATCTGCACATTAAGGGTTTTTACCTGGAGTTTGCCTGCTAGTGCTCTGCCCCAGGGCATATCTAACTTGGCAGTATCTTGTCTCAAGAGACCCCACTCCAACCTTGGAAATGGTTGGTCTTGGACAACCATAGAGTTGCAGTCATCATGAATGCTGGAGACAAGATACTCTGCTTTGAGGCCACACTGGTCTCCCTGATGGTGTTCATGCCCAGTGCTACAAACTTTTTTCCCCTTTCTTTCAACTCTTTCCACCCTAGAGGTAGGAACTTATAGATTCACATGAGGGCTCAGTGTCCACGGTGGACCAGAAGAAAGTGGAGGATTCAGCTAACTGGACAGCCTGTCTCATCACTGTTTGTTGCTGCCCTCCTACATTCCAACACCTAGACCAACACCAGAGAGTCCCAACTGAGCCTCAGTTGGTTGAACCATTGAGATGAACTACTGGGTTGAGTTTATGTACCTCTCTGATTCTTTTGGTCTTGCCTGACCCAGTAGTTTGGATACCTGCCCTTTTTCCTGAGCAGCCTCAAGATGGCTCATGCCACTCACTGCTAGTTGTACAGTCTACTCCTGTTGTCTTCATTCCCTGGGCACTGAATACTTCTCAGCCTTCCTTAGGATGGAAGGTAGACTTTACTCACTCCCTAGGAAGCTTGTGGGACCACAGAAACCCAGGCTTCCTGAGGAAGTGTGGCGCAGACAGCACCCTGCTTCTAAGTTTGGAAAAAGCAGATAGATACTTGGAAGGAACCAGCATTCAGGTTTCTAGCCCTTTCTCTGGTAGACAGTTCTGCATTAGCTCCACACGGCTTACCCAGTGGTGTCACATGTGATCAAACGGGTAGCTTTGTTTGCCTCCAACACTTTGGTCAGCCTGGTAATGTCCTATCGGCTATTTGCTTATCTGGTCTCCACTCTCTCTCAGACCTTCTTGAGAATCCAACAAGGAGGATTTAGCTCTTGTTCCCTTTCTGGGGACTGGATTATAATAGACAACATGACTTGCAGGGAACAGCACTCTTGTGCAAGGACAGTCAGTCCATCCCAGGCAGAGCACACTAAGATGGGTCTGCCCATTCACAGACTCTACTATGGTCCTTGCTGGTCTGCTGCTGACAAGCCTAATTCACACCTGACTTATGTTGAGAAGATGGGTGGATTCTTGGACATTTTGGTCATTCCTATGTGCGGTCAGATACTCCAGAGACTGGCTTGGCCAAGGAGAGAAATATTCGCTTAATAGCTCTAATATCTGGCAATCCAAAGTAGACTATGTGCTCAGGCCTGGGGAGAGTCGAAACTAATTTTGATGTTTGTTCTAGAATAGAAGCTTCACAGTTCAAAGGTTACTGACGGCATTATTTTAAGTCCTAGAACAGTCTGGTACCCAGGACCTCTTCAGCCCTCGTTGAACACACGGATAAAGAAACATGCCATGCATACACAAGCACTTCATCTGTAACTAGATGGCTTCCCTCCTTTTCTCCTTTTCGAGGAGGGATTTGGCTGGCACCCATCCCAGAGTGCTGGCTAGACTGGCTCGCTATCATAACTCCCCAGGTGGTGACATTTCCACCTTTGGTCATCTTCTCACTGCCACAGCACTGATGGTGAAAGAACTTGTCACCTGGGTCCTAACATAAACAAGGGGAACCATGCAAATGTCAGCACGAATGAGTGTACCCCATGTTCAAAGTTCCCTTTAATTCCAGGCAGTAATTCCTTTTAATCTTCCCAACTTGAGAATTCAAAGTGCCAAAAAAAACCCCAAACCCAAACCAAAACAAACAAACAAAAAAACCAACAAAAACACTAAACCAAACCAAACAAACAAACAAACAAAAACTTGTTTCTGATAGCTTGTTGACTTGGCTAGGGTTTTATTTCTCTGAACAGACATCATGACCAAGGCATCTCTTTTGAAGGAAAACATTTAATTGGGGCTGGCTTAGAGTTTCAGAGGTTTAGTCCATTATCATCATGGCAGGGAGCACGGCAACATGCAGGCAGACATGGTGCTGGTGCTGAGAGTTTTACATCTTGATCCACAGGCAGCAGAAGGAGACTTTGTAGCATACTAGGCATAGCTTGAGCATATAAGACCTCAAAGCCCACTTCCACAATGACACACTTTCTCCGACAAGGTCACACCTCCTAATAGTGCCACTCCCTATGGCCAAACGTTCAAACATAAATCTTTATGGAGGCCACACATATTCAAACCACCATGCTTGTCGACCATGACTTAGGATGGTGAGAACTGTCTTGTGGGAGTAAGAATGTGAATAACCAACTGGGAGTCTGCTTTACACTTCTTTCTGATGCAAGTAGAAAATCCTCTGTGTATAAAGAGAACTTCTTTTTTTTTTTTTTTTTATACTTTTATATCAGCATTTGGAAGCTGATTTTGGGATGGATCCCTGGATAAGGCAGTCTCTAGATGGTCCATCCTTTCGTCACAGCTCCAAACTTTGTCTCTGTAACTCCTTCCATGGGTGTTTGTTCCCAATTCTAAGAAGGGGCACAGTGTCCACACTTTGGTCTTCGTTCTTCTTGAGTTTCATGCGTTTAGCAAATTGTAACTTATATCTTGGGTATCCTAAGTTTTTGGGCTAATATCCACTTATCAATGAGTACATATTGTGTGAGTTCCTTTGTGATTGTGTTACCTCATTCAGGATGATGCCCTCCAGGTCCATCCATTTACCTAGGGATTTCATAAATTCATTCTTTTTTAATAGCTGAGTAGTACTCCATTGTGTAAATGTACCACATTTTCTGTATCCATTCATCTGTTGAGGGGCATCTATTCTTCTAATAGTTGAGATTTTTAGGGTACAGAAAAAGTTGACACAAAAGATTGGGAGTTCAATCACCTCCCTCCCCTGCCAGCTTATACAAAGCAGTGGTTTAGCTAACTGTCTCCAGAGGGCAGATTGAGGAAGCCTGCAGGTGACTGCTTAATTATGCAGATAGATGGCTCTGTGGCTCTGGGTTACAGACTAGGTATCTGTGGGCAGAGAGGACGCTGTGCATTTTCTGAACAGGACATGGCTGATTCCTAATACACGGTGAGAGATAAGGGTGCCAGCTTTTTACCCTCCATCGCCATCAGCACTGACTTCTGCCAGCTGCTGCACATTAGATGCTGTAGAATGCATCAGCGAAAACTCATTTATTATTGAAGGGAAAATTCATTTCAACCAATTTCCCTTGTGAGTTGGCCATTTGCTTCCAAAATGGCATGGCCCCAGTATTCGGTGGATATGCATACACATTCTGGCAAGCAAAAGGAAGGCCATGGAACCACATAATGAATGTCAGAAGAGAATAAGAAATTTGGATACCATAAAAGCAAGGAAATGCTAGTGTCTACATGGTCCATCCTTTTATCTCAGCTCCAAACTTTGTCTCTGTAACTCCTTCCAAGGGTGTTTTGTTCCCACTTCTAAGGAAGGGCATAGTGTTCACACTTCAGTCTTCATTTTTCTTGAGTTTCATGTGTTTAGGAAATTGTATCTTATATCTTGGGTATCTTAGGTTTTGGGCTAATATCCACTTATCAGTGAGTACATATTGTGTGAGTTCCTTTGTGAATGTGTTACCTCACTCAGAATGATGCCCTCCAGGTCCATCCATTTGGCTAGGAATTTCATAAATTCATTCTTTTTAATAGCTGAGTAGTACTCCATTGTGTAGATGTACCACATTTTCTGTATCCATTCCTCTGTTGAGGGGCATCTGGGTTCCTTCCAGCTTCTGGCTATTATAAATAAGGCTGCTATGAACATAGTGGAGCATGTGTCCTTCTTACCAGTTGGGGCATCTTCTGGATATATGCCCAGGAGAGGTATTGCTGGATCCTCCGGTAGTACTATATCCAGTTTTCTGAGGAACCGCCAGACTGATTTCCATAATGGTTGTACAAGCCTGCAATCCCACCAACAATGGAGGAGTGTTCCTCTTTCTCCACATCCACGCCAGCATCTGCTGTCACCTGAATTTTTGATCTTAGCCATTCTGACTGGTGTGAGGTGGAATCTCAGGGTTGTTTTGATTTGCATACACTAGCAAGATTATGCTGAAAGGACCCTGATATAGCTGTCTCTTGTCAGAGTATGCCTGGGCCTAGCAAACATAGAAGTGGATGCTCACAGTCGGCTATTGGATGGATCACATGGCCCCCAATGAAGGAGCTAGAGAAAGTAACCAAGAAGCTAAAGGGATCTGCAACCCTATAGGTGGAACAACATTATGAACTAACCAGTACCCCGGAGCTCTTGACTCTAGCTGCATATGCATCAAAAGATGGCCTAGTCGGCCATCACTGGAAAGAGAGGCCCATTGGACACGCAAACTTTATATGCCCCAGTACAGGGGAACGCCAGGGCCATAAAAGGGGAGTGGGTGGGCAGGGGAGAGGGGGTGGGTGGCTATGGGGGACTTTTGGTATAGCATTGCAAATGTAAATGAGTGAAATACCTAATAAAAAATGGAAAAAAAAAAAGCAAGGAAAAAGCTTGGCTTGAAATACATAAGGAGATTCCCTGCTTCCTCCTCTGCCCTCTCACTCTTTTCTCTTTCCTTACTATTTTTAAGCAGTAGCTGTCAAAATATTTAAATATTTTCTGATATAAAAGGTAGCTTGGAGTGCTTCTAAGAGCTAATATTAATATGATAAGGAGATTTTCTTACTGGGGGCTAAGGTAGGCACATTAAATAAATATATTTTTTCCATTGTTTTCTTATGGTTTTATGGATTATAGAATACAAATAACTGCAGTGAAGCACAAATATTTGTTTTCTCCCACAGGACCCACAGTGACACTCAGGATCTTTCCCTGGCATCTCACTGGCATCTGGCAGTGTTGCAAGGCTGGACCGGGGGTTGAGCAGAGGCAGAGGAGTTCATGGGCAGTCATGGGGAGGTGTTGTCTCATAGGCAAAGGCATCACAGGACTCAGCAGCTCCCACAGGGTTC
Organism: Mus musculus; assembly: GCF_000001635.26. Classification (NCBI taxonomy): domain Eukaryota; kingdom Metazoa; phylum Chordata; class Mammalia; order Rodentia; family Muridae; genus Mus; species Mus musculus. Next base: position 70,608,918 of record NC_000083.6, on the reverse strand, counting down.
TTGCCAAGTGATGCCAGGTTTCCCCAGCAACCTCAGGCTGATATCACTGATACTGAGACATGTCACCTCTGAGTCTGTCCTATGACACAGTGATGCAGAGACAGAGGGAGAAAATGAATTTGTCATGAAGATGGGCATAGCACCGAGAATTTCCGACCCAAGGCTGCCTGGAAAATCTTTCATAGCAAATATCTAGGGGAAACAACTCTCATTTTCTCTTCTTCAAAATCATCTCCCTTATCTTCTTCTGCTGGCACTTAGTATAATGGAAAACACGCTGGTTGTGGGGCTACACCCAAGTTTGGCTCATTATATGACTTATATGGTTGGGATCCTTAATCCACCAAAGATCCACTTAGCAAATCTTGGTCCTGTTGGGATATGGCAGAACGTGTAAGGTGTTGAGGAGGAATCTCCAGGTTGCAGGGCACATTCTTCCGTGGAGAGCAGGGTGCCATCCCTTTCCATTTCTTCTCATTTTCTGAGTCATTTCATCATGTGCTCCAACTGGGAGATATGTTGTTTCAAGCTTAAAAACAACAGAGCTAATCAAACACCAATTGGAACCCATGAAACGGAGCCAAACATATACCTTTCCTTTGTATAAATATGTTCTTTATCAGCACTGTAGGTATTTCCTACAGTAGTAGAAAGCTGACTAATGCAATCTATCACTGCAAAGCCAATTTTCCTGAATAAAAGAGGGTTGTTTAACTCTCAAGTGAGCAGCAAGTGATAAACCGTTACAACCACAGAAAGGACACAATTGTAAAACACTCCCAGCTATTGCATATGGAGAGCATCTTCCTACCCCTCAATGGGAAGGCAAGACTTAGACATCATATTCTGTTAAGAAACCAGGAAGAGAGGGGTCAATGTACTGAGCTATAGCTTAAGTCCAAGAGGCTCTAGGAGAATACAGATCTATATCACCTGAGCCAGGTTCACAAATGTGCTACAGACCATAGGTCACAACTGTTCAGTCGAGAAGCTAAGCACAGTTATTGGCATGAGATGAGACCTACTGGGTTCCTAGCATACCACCAAAGCACATTCTACCACTGGGGGTGCCACAGGTACCTGAAAAATGTATTGGCCAATATTTCTGCTTCCTGGAACACACCACTACATTTTTTTACAGACAAAAAATGTCAGGCTCTATGGAACAAAATGTGTTCCCTCCACTTTATATTGAAGGCCTCACATCCAAAGAGAAGGATTCTGGAGGTAAGACTTTTGAGGGGAGTGAGTAAGTTTATATAATGTCATGAGGGTGGGGCCTTCATGATGGGATTAATGTCCTTATAAGACAGATTGCTTATTCTTCCTTAATCTCTTGGTTTGTAGAGAGAGAAGTCTGCACAAAGTCTCCCAAAAGCATCTGACTGTAATAGCACGTTGCTCTCAGACTTCTAACCTCTAGAACTGGGAGAGAGTAAGTTTCTGTTGTTTAAACCACCTTGTCTGTACTGTCTTGTTTTGGAAGTCTAAGCATGCACACTGAGATCACCAAGAGCAGATTGAAACATAAAAATAAACACAAGGAATGAAGGAAGTCTCCTACAGTCCAGGAAAGGGTAGAGAGCACACACAGTGGTGTATCCTTAATGTTTTCACCTGATTTTGCACCTGTGTTTTAGCCAATCTGTATAAATGTAACAAGGATTCAGTGTCACAGTGTATCACAGTGTGTCACAGTGTGTCACAATGTGTTATAGTGTGTCACAGCATGTCCCTAGAACAAAGGATCTAGGGAACATTGGCCCAACTCCCCTATCCACTCATTTCCTACAAGCAAAGCAATATTTCCAGGTTAGAAGAACACTGACTTCGTTTGTCTGTCCATTGTCATTGGATCTTGGTAGGGAATTCTCCTAAGAGGGGAGAGGAGTTGTCAGATGGGTTGGGGATGATAGATCAGCAGGCAGGGTACAAAAGTGGACAGGGCTGGAAAAGAAGATCACTACATGTTCAGCCATTTAAGCCTCTGGGGTTGGCAAGAGAAAAATTCCCTCTCTGAGGACAAGAGGCAAAGGGAAAGAGTAGCATCAGAGGGGGGCTAGCCCAGTCTAGAAGAGTCCTCTAGACTGACTTGAGCAGACTGGTCCACAGGGAAGAGGTTTACAGGACCAGGAGCATCTCCATGGTTGTGCCTGGCACACTGTAGTGTACTTGGGGTTGTGGTGGGGAAAGTCTTTGTGAGCAAACGTATTTATAGGGTTTTTCAGTTATCCATTTTCATGGTTTTGTCTTACGTTTTTATTTTTAAATTATCTGCATATCTGTGTGTGTGTGGGTGGGCATTGGGCCCACCAGAGCTAGAATTACAAATGGTTGTGAGCTGCCCAATATGGGTGCTAGTAGCCAAATTCTGATCCTCTCTCTGCAAGCGCAGTATGCCCCTTAACTGCCAAGCAGTCTCTCCCTCCACTAAGGTTGTTTGTTTCAAAGTAAAATTTGTTCCTGATACACAGAAGACATAATGCATCCTTACAGTGTGTTCTAGGTTACTAACTCAAACTTCATGAACAAAGTTAATTTTCACAAATATTTACAAAAGGATATGTAATTAGGGCAATTCTATACTCGAAGAAAAACTCATGAGAGACAAAATAATTCATAGAGTAGTAAGGTCCAACTATGTACCCATGGCTGCCTTTCCTAACTTTTCAGGGTACTTTCCTTGGTGAACAGTCAGCCTGAGGCACACGGCTGGTGGAGCACAGGCACTTGGGTCTAGCAAGGAGGATGAATGGAGCAGAAGAAGTTCTGGGCTCTTATACCTTTTGTCTGAGTTCCTTCTCCTATATGGGAGAGGACTGAGGGTGAACAGTGGACCCAACCATAGCAGCTGTTATCATTTTGTGTCATTCCTAAAATAGTGCTCTTAAAAATATAAAGGCAAGCAGAGCCCACTGTTATCTGTTTAAAATATTATTTAAATTTTAATGTAGTTACCTCCGGGACCCAGAGTCTAGTCATCGAGGCTAAGACAGAAGAAGCTTGTCAAGCTGTTTCTACAATGCCCAGCTCTGCTCCTTAAGATGTAGGTGGTTGCTACAGGCAACTGCTTCAATAAACTCAGGGAGGGTGGGGGCAGCGTGCTCTGAAGAGCTCAAGGATTTGATGAATTTACCTCATTTTGGAAAATCGAAACAAAAGAGCTGACATGATTTTCCACAAGGGTCGCTCTCTCCTCCTTGAATATTACCAGAGATGAATCTACCTGAGATGAAGGTTTTCCTTCAATTGACAGGTAAAGAAAGCTAGGAAAGAGTGGGGGTGGTAATGTTACTTTCCAAGCAGCCCAGGCTCAAGATCTACAGGAAGGAAAGATGCTAGAACTTCTCATACTTTTTTAAAATTTATTTTTAAGCATTTGATGAAATGCCATTAGGATTATGAGCTTTAAAAGAAAAACCAAATGACAAATCCAGTGGCTGGTCCCTTGGTTGTTTTCTGGCGATAGATTGCTTATGTTTACCCCCAAGTAGCAGGGTCTCAGTCCAGTCCTGCTTGCTGGGTACAGAATGGTTAGGCTTCTGTGATCAGCATTTCTCATTTTAGTGGTTAGGAACACATCTTTCTGTATATCAGGCTTTCTGTTTTATTTCCCTTGCTTTCAAATGACTCAGTGCTCCGAGGTCCTGAGCTACTATGTTTATAGCAATTATATTTTAACTCTCACTTCCTTCCTATAATCTCATCCAAGGATTATAGTCTCATGGCCATTTTGATATGATATGAATATCTCATTTTCCTAAACTTAGGCCTCCCATAACTTTGGATACAATTATTCCCCCAAAAGAAAAATGGCTGCATAGGTCATGGTATATGGACATAATGCAGTTTCCAGAAATTGTTAAGAAGCATGTAGTCTGGTGTAGGCAAGATGGCTCAGTAGTAAAGTACTTGTCACAGAACCCATGCAATTTTCTTTGTGTGTAGAAATCTGAGTGAGATTCTAGTTTTCTTTGGATGACAGAGATAGGGGACCCTTAGAACAAGCTGGCTAGAGAGACTGGCCATATTGGTGGGATTTGGGTTTGTTGGAGACCCTATTTCAATGAATAAGGTGGAAGGGGGGATTAAGGGTGATTCCTGATATCAACTTCAGGCCCCAAATGCTCCCCACACACATGTACCCTCACACATGCAAACATGCATGCACACACATACACATGACACACATGTGTAGTGAGAACTTTGGTTTCTTTGAAAAAAACAGAAACATGGGAATATATTCTCATTTTAATCCCAGATGTGGAACATGGGGCTGCCTCAGATTGTCCACAGCAGCTGACTATGATTTTCCTTGTGCTCTAGCAGAGGTGTGATTTTTGTCAGCAGCAGATAGTTTCTGCGGATAGGTGATGTTTGGAACTCTGGGGATTCTTCAGAACGTCCTGCTGACTAGGGTGACAATAAAGAGGATACTAGTTCCTTCGTATCTTCTTTCTCTCTGAGCTGCCATGCTGCCACTTGGTAAGCAGCTTGGTTCTAATGCCATGTTTTCTACCATGATGCTCAGCCTCACTAGGCCCCAAAGCAATGAAACCATCCAACCATGTACTAAAATCTCAGAAATCATGAGCGCAAACATACTTTCTCTTCTCATGCTATGTATATCAGGTACTTTGCTACAATGCTGAAAAGCTGATGATGTTGGTTAATTTTGATTGTTTACTTGACTGGATCAGTAAACACTCAGAGCATCAGTGGATGAAGCCTCTAGATACAGGGGATTATTGGGAGTGGTCAGGGACAAGAGTAGGGGATATGATAGAAACACATTATGTATGTGTCTAGAAATGTAATAATGAAACCCATTATTATGTATAATGAATATATACTAATAAGACACGAGAAAGCCTATCTGGGTGTGTCTCAAATGGTATCTCCATAGTCAATGAGATTGTGAGAGATTTGACTTGATGGATGGATTCATTCACTGACAGACAGATTCATAATCTGATGGCATTACTGAGAGGTGAGAAAGGAAAGGATGGGAGGTCTAGTTATAAGAAGTATGTCTCTGAGGATGTACTTTGGTGCTATAGTTTGTCCTGGCCCTTTCTATATTTAGTCACCCTCTCTGATTTCTGCCTACTATGAGACCAACATCTTCTTCCTTTTGCCTGTTTGAGGCATTCAGTCCCACTATCAAGAACATAATAAATATACTGACTAATGGTTAGGTATCCTCATCTCTAGTTTACCTCCAGCTTAAACTCTGACACACTATTCTTTAGCAATCTCTCCTGGGCACATACCCAGAAGATGTTCCAACTGGTAATAAGGACACCTGCTCCACTATGTTCATAGCAGCCTTATTTATAATAGCCAGAAGCTGGAAAGAACCCAGATGTCCCTCAACAGAGGAATGGATACAGAAAATGTGGTACATTTACACAATGGAGTACTACTCAGCTATTAAAAACAATGGATTTATGAAATTCTTAGGCAAATGGATGGATCTGGAGGATGTCATTCTGAGTGAGGTAACCCAATCACAAAAGAAGTCACTTGATATGCACTCACTGATTAGTGGATATTAGCCCAGAAACTTAGAATACCCAAGATACAATTTGCAAAACACAAGAAAATCAAGAAGAAGGAAGACCAACGGGTGGATACTTCATTCCTCCTTAGAATAGGGAACAAAATACCCATGGAAGGAGTTACAGAGACAAAGTTTGGAGCTAAGATGAAAGGATGGACCATCCAGAGACTACCCTACCCAGGGATCCATCCCATAATTAGCCACCAAACTCAGACACTATTGCATATGCCAGCCAGATTTTGCTGAAAGAACCCTGATATAGCTGTCTCTTGTGAGGCTATGCCAGTGACTGGCAAATACAGAAGTGGATGCTCACAGTCATTTATTGGATGGAATACAGGGCCCCCAATGGAGGAGCTAGAGAAAGTACCCAAGGAGCTGAAGGGGTGTGCAACCCTATAGGTGGAACAACAATATGAACTAACCAATACCCCCAGAGCTCATGTCTCTAGCTACATATGGAGCAGAAGATGGCCTAGTCGGCCATCATTGGGAAGAGAGGCCCCTTGGTCTTGCAAACTTTATATGCCCCTGTACAGGGGAACGTCAGGGTCAAGAAGTGGGAGTGGGTGGGTAGGGGAGGAGGGTGGGGGGGGAGGGTATAGGGGACTTTTGGGATAGCATTTGAAATGTAAGTAAAGAGAATATCTAATAAAAAATTGAAAGAAATTACATTTATCCCTTTACTTATTTGTGTACATGCCACAGCATATATGTAGGGAACAGCGTGGGAGAGCAGGTTCTGCCTTCCATTGTATGGGTTTTGGGGACTGAACTCAAGTTCTCAAGCTTGACAGATATCTTTCTCCTTCAAGCCATAACAGAACCTTCTTTCCCTGAGTAAGCAAGGCCAATCAGCATTCTCAGTTAGCTTTAGTTAGTTAGTTAGTTAGTTAGTAAGCCTCTAATGAGGTAGGCTCTAGGAGAAGCCAAATCTTAGAACCATGTACCATCAGCAGAAAAAGAACTTCTGAAGAACAGGACGACTCCGGTATGGGCAACTTCAATACAACTGGTAACCTAGGTGGATGTCAAGAACTGTTAGCCATGCGTCTTCTGGAAAGAGAAGTTATCCAAAGAGCTGAAGAAGCTTCCAGGCTGAAAGCCAAGAACAATGTCCAGATGGTGCAGGTCGTCCCCAGAGTGATCAAGGGAAAAGTCCTCACCATCCCACGAGTCGCTGAGAGGGAGAGACATAAAAAGCAAGGGCCTAGACCTTAAGACACAGGGCAGAGTTAGGAACTGGCTGATAAGGAGAAAACCGGCAAACCTTTTTGTTAAAGTTGACTCTACATTCCTTTGGAAAACATTGAGATTAAGCAAGATGCACTGAAAACTCTGAGTATACCGTTATTTGCAACTATTAATCTTGAAAAGAGAGCTATAGAGCAGAGGGGAAATAGCACTACTTATCAGCACAAAGGATCAGATACCTCTACCCTTCTTGGCTTATGCAGCTCCCCAAACAAGTTTTAAAAGTACGAGTGTGGACATTGAAGAAGATCCCCTCTTCAATTCCAAAAGGACTCGTTAATTAATCAGGATCTTCGGGATTCCCCAGATAAACTAAAGGAAATATGCCAGCATTCAAAGTGGATGACAGTCCTGGGGATGGCTGTATAGATATTTTTAACACGATAATGCGTACCTGACAGACTGAGCTCCCAGCCTCCAGGTGGGCTGGCAGTGCTAAGCAGGGTTGAGAGGAAACAGCTCTTTAGAGAGCTACAGATGCTGAAGTGTGGGGCGGCTGAAGAATCCGGGAGATTACAGGTACACCCTGGCAGAGGCTGGAAGGCCATTCACCTCAAGGAATGCAGGTTGAGATCTCTGGGAGCTCTTGTTCAGCCTACATTAGACACACAGGGGTGTTGGCAGGGTAGGAAGCACATGTTCAGCATCTGCTTGGGTCCCGTGCCAAAGGCTGCACACACATTACTTGTCTTCTACAGGAAGGAGACATAATTTATGATAGAAAAGGGCACACGACTAATCACCTTCGCTAATATTCACCCGGAGAGTTCTCAGGAAGACGTGATATTGACCAGGGGAAAAGTGTTTCGGTTTGAGAGGGAGGTTTACAAGGATGGAAATGTTCATCTGGTCCACTCTTTGTTATGCTAAGGATCAGAAGATGACACTATGGGATAGTGGCACTTAACAATGTGGGCAATGATGTCAGCTAAGCTGTAGAGAGCATCTCTTGTGTGGCTGAGTGCTTCACACCCATCACCTTGAAGCTCCATAGTTACTCATCTTATCCCTGAGTCATTGATGAGGAAGCTGAGGCATAGAATAGTCAAATAACTTTCTGTATGAGACTTGAAGTGTCAGAGCTAAGTGTCTGAACTGAGCTGTCTAGTCTTATAGTCCGGACTGCGTGATTGGGTTTTTGTGGGAGGGATAAAGGACAGTAAGGACAGTGTTTAGGAACTGGGAGGGAAGAGCATGAAAAAGACCTTCGGGTGTGCTCATTGCTGCTCACCAAACAGACTCAGTTCTCAGTTTTCTAGGCTTACAGGAGTACAACTCTTTCAAATGCCTCTTCAAAATGAGGTGTGGTCATGCAGCACGCTTTAGCCAAGAGCTGTGAGTCCAAGCCACAACTCACTTCTAGGAAAGCGCTTAATTCACCGAATTCCCTTTGTTGCTTGGCAACTGTGGAAGCAGGTGCTAAGGTGGAGCTGCTGCCATGCTGAGTATGGGACTGATGGCAACAAGCAGAGTCTCCTGCCCACTGGCATACAGAGCAAGAGTCAAACTGTGGAGTCTGGGGATCAGTTATCAGCGGAGCATAGCTTAGCCTGTCCTTGCTGGGGCGTAAGCTGGAATCAGAAATAAGTTGTTCCTATAACAACAAGAATGAAAAAAAAATCTCAAAGGGTATGCCTGCGGTTTCAGGACTTGTTAGTTATCAGCAAATACTTGTCATTAGAGGCTGGAGAAAGTGTTCATCAATGTTCCCCAGTAAGTGAATCATTTTGCAAACTGTTTTGTATAACCTGGAGGAGAGATGATGCAAGACACGGACTCATATCATAGTGTTAATAACATGTTGGTTGCTGTTGGCAACATCTGACAAGCTATTTCATGTTAGGAAGGAAATAAATAAAGGAGCAAAGGGGGCTCTTCTTTCAAGCAGCAGTGAAAGAATTAAATGGGTTCCACATTTGAGGGCTTGCTGGACTGGAAAAAGGAGCCAGTTTTAAACCAACTTGTAGAAGGTAAAACAATCCCTGAGAAACTTTTTTTTGTTTTTAAAGATTTATTTATTTTAACACCATTGCTCTCTTCAGACACACCGGAAGAGGACATTGGATCCCATTACAGATGGTTGTGAGCCACCATGTGGTTGCTGGGAATTGAACTCATGACCTCTGGAAGAACAATCAATGCTCTTAACCTCTGAGCCATCGCTCCAGCCCCCGGGAAACTTTGATACTGAAGGAAGGTGAGACTCATCGTTTCTAGCAAAGTTCCATTTAAGGACACGCCTACCCTTCCCCATGGCTTAACCCGTCCTGAAAGACTCAGAGAAATTAAGTTGATGCAATGAGCTGAGAGTCTCTAAGATGGAGATGTGTGGATAAGAAGGCAAAGAAGCCCAGCCTAGATAGGAATTGCATCTACGTGGATTCTGTATGACAATCAGTTCTCCGAACTCACTGGGGTCAGAGATAAAAGGGTGCCTGCAGGATTATGGGGCTGTACTGTTCAAGGAACCACAGATTAGATCAAAAGATATATCTCTGAAGGAGTCCTGAAATACCACTCTGGCTCCTAGGGAACAAATGTTCCTCAGAGTGTACTACAGATACAGTCAAGGAGGATAAGAGAAATGTCCTTCCAAAGGAGATGCTCAGAGACATGGAGGAGACCCACATCAGGTATCTCACAACCATCCTAACTCCAGAGCCAGGGGATCAGATACTCTGTTCTGGTCTCTGCTGGTATTAGCACCCACGTGCACACACCATCCCTCCCATACATACAGATAATTAAAAACATCTATAAAAAGATGTAAATGTCTTTTCTGTGTTCTAATCCATGTATTCAAGCACTCTGTAAAGCACTCTGTCTGGGCATCTTTTCACATTAAGCACACACACGTGCTTCTCCTCTGTGACCAAGGTGATTTCACGATAGTTCAATCTATGCAAGTTTCCTTCTAAGATAGACTTTTAAAAGAGAAACCATATAGTAAGGTATAGGACAGGGTACAGACCACAACATTCAACAGACTAATACCATCTGAAGGTAGGCTTTCAGATCCTAGGTTTTGGAGCTTGGCCTGGTGATCAGAGACTAGTTCTGTGTACTAGAGTCAGTTCTTTGTACTAGTTACCTCCTCTGTTCAGTCAGGCTCACTACAGCTTGGGTTTAAAATATCTCTGCCTACAAGCAAGTGATAATTTATTTATAAGAAAGAATGATGCTCCTGTTTTTAACATTTTCCAACTTATTATTTTGGAATGTGAGAAGGGAGTTGGAAAGACTGGGGACAGTAAGAGAAGGTATTACTGTCGCTGGGGATATAAATTCACAATGTTGTGTGTCTGGTTGTATGATTATCCTGCCCTCCCTGAGATTGTATGGGGTGCTTGCTAGTTTATGTCACAGTTTTATTCTGGGGGAAGGTAGGAAAGGACTGGGAAAGAATTTGGGGGAAAACAGACAACAGAAGAGCACAGACATTTCAAAAGCTTAGGCAAAGATGGGTGATGTATATTGCTGTGTTCTTAAATATGGCTCATATATTCTGTAAAAAAAAATAGCAATGTTCCTATCTCTTCCCCCTCTTCCTTTTCTGGGAAGAGAAACAACATGAAGAACAGTCGGTGGGTAGGACGGGCACGTGGAGCGTGAGGAACAATCAGGGACACAAGTGCATCTAGAAAGAAAAGAGAAACTTCTGCAAAGGCCAATGAGTTTTTATGCTCTTGATGTAGACCTTCAGTTTAGAGTTGATTTAACTTTAGGCATTTCTCAAAGCACTTTGCTAACACTGTTTCCTCTTGTATTTAACTAGTGAATAACCCCCCCCCCCCACCTCTCCACCCCCGCCCACTACACTTTATCTCTACATTTTCCTCATCAGTATCAAACCAGTATCAGGATCTTTCATGCAGATCAACAATGACATCCGCAGACAACAGGGGTCAATGAGTCCATGATAAGGGAGTCTAGTGTCCATCTATCTGTGCTGGGATCTGCTAATGCTGTCTGTCACAGCCTAGTTCTTAGAGCCACTCATTCATGCTGAAAGCCTGACTTATATACAGAGGTGTTGAGCCTTAGCTAAAAGAAAAGAGCCACTTAGTGTGTCTCACCTTCACTGTCATCCCGACTGGGCTTGAAATCACCTTGGAGCCACACCTAGAGGAATATCTGTAAGGTTGTTGTCACAGGGTGTCAAGGAGGGGTAGGCACATCCAGGGTAGAGCCATCTCATTGAATGGCCTCCTATTCTGAACAAAAGGGAAATGGGGCCAGCTAAGCACAAATATCCTTAACTCTCTGCTTTATGAACTGTTCAGCTGGAAGGAATTCTAGCTGCTATGAACTTCACCATACAGCCTCTCTAGGACGGACCATGCCCCCTCAAACTGTGAGCTAAAACCAGTTATTTCTCCCATGCGTTGCTTTGTGTCACCTATTTGGTCACAACATGAGAAGAGTAATTAATTTCTCTTTTAAAAAATGAGGAGTTAGTAAATAAATGAAGATGAAGAGGATAAATGACACAAACCCCCTTGAGGTCACAGGTCAGATACTCTATCTGAATTCACAATGATTTTAGGAGTCCCCCATGCCCCCCCAAGGGAATTTTTTCACCTAACATTTGGATAAAGGGATTAAAAATATGAAGAAAATTTAAAGAAAATTTAAATTATTTGCTTTGGGTTACTGGTACTTGAACTTAATTTTAGAATATTTATAATAATAACAACTATTAATAATAATAATAATAATTATTATTATTATTTTCTTTAGATAGGAATTTCATGATGTAGCCTTGCCTGGCCTGAAACTCTCTGCATAGACCAGGCTGGCCTTGAACCCACAGAGATCTACCTGCTTCTGCCCCATGACTGTTGGAATTAAAGCCATGTGCCACTGTCCACAACCCAACTTTAGAATGTTTGAAAATGGAAGTTCACCTAGAATCATTTTAGAACATTCCTTCCATAGTATATTTGAGTGAAATAAATTCAAGACTAGCTTGGGCCCCGACTATAGCCAACCGTTGTAGCCGTCTGTAGTCTAGCTTTGTAAACAAACAGAAGTATAAAGAATCGAGATAAAGCTTGATGTTCTTCTTCAGAGCTCAAGTGTGGGGAAGAGTTGGGAAGAAACTCTGGTTCCCAAACCTCTCCCCTACCTGTCTGAAAATTTATTATTGAATATTCAGAAGCTTCTTTGGAAACATAATTTTCTGGGGAAACCAAGGCCATTTCAGATGCCTCGTTAGCTGAGCGCAGAGGAAGCAGCAGCAGTGATGAGGTCAAAGGTCAGTCGGGGTGTGTTGGGAGAGGAGCATGAGGGAGGCAGGCTTTCAGACGGGAGTTACTAAGGAGCCCCAGAAGCCCAAAGGTGGACTTCATTGCAAAGTCTCCTCATGATTCATCTTCCTTAGGCTTTGTATGCCGAAGACTCAGTCACTAACACTAAGTAGCTGACGCAAGAACAAACTCTAAAGATGCTTTTGGAAAACAACAAGAAGAAAAACAATAGAAAGGACTGTAGGAGTGTTCTCTCTGCTTCTGGGAGAAGAGGGGAGTGGAAAGCCTCAGACAAAAATGTTGTCCTGGTCCCACTAGACTAATTTTAGTTATCTTGGCTCATGGCTGTGACTCATCCCTAAAGCTCTGAATTGTTGAGGAGGAAGGAGGGAAAAAATTTGACTTAAATGTCAAAGAAGTAGGAACATAAATATAGTTTTCTTTTTTGGGGACTAGAATTCCAGGATCTGGGTATCTTTATCACATGAGGGTTGAAAGCTTCCAACTTCTAGAAAAAAAAAATCATGACTCCAGTCAAAACATCATCAAGGACTAAGAAGGATTGATTCCCAGTCATGACACTTTTGACTTTTAATTCGTCAACATGGTTAAACTAGATGTCAGTTAATGATTATATGTGACTAAGGACGATAGAAAGGTAATATGGAGACTGTGGTAAGACTTAGGACTCACGAAACAGGACAGGGAGAAATACATGCTGACAAGCAGACTCAGGAATAATTCTGTGTACTACTGTGGTCACACTGAGAAGAAAGGCATGACTATACACTGCCCAGACATTTTCTAGTCCGCTGATGTGCAGGGGTCGATAGAGAGGTGGCTTCATGAAACTCTGTCCTGAGTAATGAAAAATGTTTTTGTAATCTGTGGGTACCACTGGTTTTCAATTAGTTTGGAGGATAGATAGAAAGAGCCCTTACCCACTCACATCCAATTTGAGCATCTTACTGAAGAAGTCTGATCTCCTCCAGGAGTGTCTGAACTGTGGCTCACAGACTACATGTACCTCAGATGAGTGTGGCTCCTAGTCAAAACCATCAACTTACCTAAAGCATTACGGTTTTTTTTTTGTTTTTTTGTTTTTTTGGTGACTCAATGACACATTTCTCAAGCACAGACTTTGTAGATGACAGCATGTCACAATGTCACAACGTTGGACACACATGTGAACTTGCTCTTAAAACTTCTAGAGAACTAGAAAAAGATGTGGTTGTCTAGATACGGCCTAGGAAGTTAGAGATGGAGTATTATGCAGAAGGCAAAGGAGAATTAATTCCAAGGGATGTGTTTCTGGGAAGAGCAAAACTGTGAACGTTGACTCAGCACCTGACTGGTGGCAGCCTTTCCAGAGCTTTCTTCATGATCCTCACAGTCCTTCTCCTGTCTTCACTTCATAACTGTGTATTGCTGTGAGCAGTAATCATTGTATCCCATCACCTAAGACCCAGTGTGTCACTCAGCTGACGTGTCCAGCATGTCCAGCATCCTGACAGGATGCTCTGGGAGGTGGCGTAGAGGATGCTAGAAGCTGCCCATCCTCACCTCTTCATTTCAGGTGATTCAAGAACTTGAAGGGCTTATGTCACGTCTTAACCTCTGCATGACTGAGCTTGTCTATTTTGACACCATGGCTGTGACAATTATGATCTCTTGTAGAGAGATATTTTAAGCCCTACAAATTACATATATACATATACATATGCCTGTGTCTCTGGCTACACAACATCTTGGCCCACTATCTATTTTATAAAACCAGTCTGTTATTTGATATTTTGAGCATCTCACAGGTGTGTCAAAGTTCAACAGAGATTTGTTTATCTTTTAAAAATTTCCACAACCAACTTTTATAGTCATAAAAGTTGTAGTCATGTTATAGGTCGAATCATATGCCCCCCAAATAGATATACTGCCAGGATTTGTGAATGCTTACAGAAAGAACAGGGTCTTGCAGATTTAACCAAGTTAACATGAGGCTAATTAAGGAGGTTCCCCAATGCTACAGCTAGTGTCATGAGAGTGATGAGCTAGCCTCATGTAATGTCAGTCAAGGGATGCCAAGTATTCCTGGCTTCAACCAGAATCCATGAAGAGATAAGGAAGAGCTGACCTCTGCAGGTTTGGGGAGCTGTGCAGCCCCACACCTCTAACTCCCTGTGATAGGAAGCAATGGACTAGTTGTTTGTGTTAAGGTTGTGAAGATAGCTCTGAGATCAGCAAACACACAAAGCAGAGAGAGAGAGAGAACACGGGATGGGAGGTGAGAGAGAATGGCTTCCCTCTGTGGCTTAGGAAACTAATATATAATTGTTAATGTTCAATTTAAAAGGTTTCAGAACCATACCATATGGCCCCTTGAAAGGGATCCAAGAGTAGATTTTCCTGTCCAGATTTTATGTCCTCCACTATTTTAAATGATTCTTGTTACAGATCAGGCAGCTGCTCTTCAATGTTTTTGATCAGTAATCTGATTTGTATTTTTAACCTAACTGCTTTGTCCTTTTCTCTTTCATTTGCCTCTTAATATTTCACTCTGTAACCTAATTCAAGTGCATAAATAGTATTAGTCACATGCATTTCATAAAGAGAGTACTTTAAAAACACTAATTACCTCAAACATATCCTTTAGACACAAATAGATCTATATTCCAGGGCTCTGATTTACCCTCTAGAAAAATATATAAAAGACAGGTCTTTTTGAAATAATCAGTGTTTGGGCTGGGTGTGGTAGCAATGCCTTTAATCCTAGCATTCAGGAGGCAGAGGCAGGTGGATCTCAGGGCTAGCCTGGACTATACAGTTTGCATCAGGCCAGCTAGGGCAACATAGTGAGACCTTGTCTCAAAAAAAAAAAAGTGAGTTTTACTTTTGTTTCCTTTGGAGAAAAAATTGTTTTTCTCCAAATAGCACAACTGTAAACACTTATACTCATATTTTTCCCCCCAAACAAACAAACAAACAAACAAACACTTTTAAGGTCTTACAAACTGTAATATGTATGGAATCCAGATTCAAACATGCATATTAAGAATTGTGATATATACTACCCAGTTTCCCAGCATAACATCGCTCTATAAAATTCTCTGATAGAACCATTGCCCTCATATTATATAATTTTCTGAAAATCCAAGTCTCTGAATTCTATATCTATATCTTCTATATTTAGTAGCTGAAAAAAATGTTCCAAGATGAGGTACTGGACCTTTTCATTGACCAGAAACCCCCTTTTTTACACCCAAAAGTAATTCTGATGGCTTTTGGGGGAATTAAGAGTGCACCAGCTTTCCTCCTGTCTTTGATGACACTGGCATCTACAAGTCAAATTCAATGTCAAAATCAACAGGTCATTGCACCGATGTGATTGAAGGACATTTTCACTATATCCTGTCATCGGTCAGGTCCTAGGTGCTAACCCCAGGGGCAGAGGAAAAGCACAGAGGGACGATTACTCACTTGAGAGTGGTGAGCTCTGTAAGGGACGGCTGCGTGGCCTTGAGATAGCTTTCTCTTCTTGCAGCCACCTTGGGAGACGGCTTGGGGCTCGTGTCCGAGTCCCCACTGTCTTCATCCCCCATGGCTTTGATGTAGCTACCACTGCGCATCCTCCGGCACGGGATCTCGTCGTCTTTCCCGCGAGGTGTGTACCCTGACCATTCATCCTGGGGAACCTAGGGAGGCAGAGAACAGGAAGTTTAACTTTCAATGGAATCAAACTTTTAAAAGTTTTTCTTGTCCTCTCTCTCTGTCTTTTTTATGACTATGGATTAGGCAATAGAGATAAGTTTTCTAAGCCTTAGACACTGATTTTTTTTTTTTTTGATATTAACGTTTTACTGTAGCCGTTTTGAAAACCATTTCAATGCATGCACATTCACGTTGTAATCGTAGACAAGCAGTGAACCTCTGGAAGGATTTGAACCGCTGGCTCTGGTAACTTATACCTCTCAACTTTCTCATGCTGTTCACAACTGAGGAGGAAGGTGTTAGAGAGGAAAGCCTTCTGGTTTGAACTTTGTGCTGACCTTTCTCCATCACTACCTCGGAGGCAGGAGCTTTCCCCGACTCATCCTGGTTTCTCTAACTTCACATCTGCACCACCCCATGTCTGCTTTCCTTTCTTTCTGACCACTGCTCTCTGTTCCAGTGCCATTGACCATCCACCCATCCCTTCTTTCTGAGCTCTTAAAGCTCCTTTTGGGGATTTTCCCCAGAGATGCTTACATAATGGCCAATCCGGCGTTTGCTGGTCTCTCTCGCATGCGCATGCGCACACATCACACCCACCACACCTACTGTCGGTGTCTCCCTGTTTGCCACCCTGCTTGCTCTACGACTTGGGAGAGCTACCAGCCATGTTTTCTACCTCAGGTTTTGCTGGATCCTGTTCTACATTCCCGCTGTGGACTGTACCCAGGAGGAGGCTGTCAGCTCAGTGCCTTCTCCTGTTTTTCACAACTGTTTCTGTGAAGCTGGGCAGGGCACTGTATATCCTGTTTTATATTTGTTACATTAGGACATTCATTTCAATTCTTTTTACCCACTTTGGCGTGGATAATTCCTGTATAGCTTTATTCTTCTCCCACTGGGGAAAGAAACACATACATACTCATCAGTAGCTTCATCCTTCAAGAAGTATCAAGCGCCCACAAAGCCTGGCCCTCTAAAGGCTTTAACCACAAGAGACAAACTAGGCTGAGGCTGTTTGTACCACCGACATGCATACAACAGGGTGGAGTAGATATATACACATAGGAACACCTCTAAATCAACATGCTTACAGGCTAAAGATGCTGTGCCACAATGGAATACTCACTAAAGAGACCCTAGGATCATGACCCTGCCAGTAAGGAAAATGGTTGAAAAATCTTAACCTGATAGGTTTGCAATGAGAAGATAAAATGAATATATATATATATATATATATATATACACACACACACACACACACATATATATATATACACATATATACGTATATATGTGTATATGTATATATACACACACACATACATCCATGCATACATATATACATACATACACATTCATATGTATGTATGTATGGATGTATGGATGGATGTATGGATGTATGTCTTACAGGTGTGTTAGGGTCTCATAGGCAGACCAGTAATTCAATGGACCCAAGATAGCTTGTAACTCTCAGTCTATTTGGCTTAGTCTATATTTTGGAATCAGTAGTGGGCATCACCACACCCAGTGATAAAATATTGGCCCCCTTATATTTTGCCATTAAATGTTTAGCTGCTGAGTAGTTCCGGCTTATGGAAGGCGACACAGCCTCTTGACAGCTACCTTTAACTCAACGGAACACTTTGCTCACCATGAATTATTTTGTCAGCATGTCCCTGTGCTTTTATTTCCTTTTCTGTGATTTTTTTTCAATGAAAACCTGGAGCTCAGAGAGCTGAGGTCACTGGACAAAGGACACGAGGGGACCCTTGGATTCACAGTGCTCAGTCTGCGACACTCCAGGCAAGCTGATTGTCCAGGAGAGGTTGGCCAATCAAAAACAAACTCCCTGGGATTCCTGTTAACATTGCTTTTGACAAATTTTGTCTTATTGTTTTTATGTTGTTGCTGTTGTTTGCTTGTCTTGATATTCCTTATTTTTGTTTGTTGTTTTTTGAGACACACACACAGAGTGAGAGAGGGTAGGTGGGAGGGGGAGAGAGAGAGAGAACTGAAGTTGGGTAGGGAGGATCTGGAAGGAGTTGGGGGAGGAAAAATCTGATCAAAATATATTGTGTAAAAAAATTAAGAAAAAAAAAGAATAACACACTCACTGCATCTGGAGAAAAATCTTCAAAACATAAAAGACTGCTCCAGTTGAATTGCAGAAATCAGAGCCTAATGGGTTTTTATGAGGGATAGTCTGTGAATTTGAGAGTTAAGTGTCAAGCAGATTGTCCATGATTACTCTCATCTATATTAGCTATAGACCTCTAAATATTATTCACTGTAGAGAGTGAAATTACACATCAGACTATCAGAAGCACTGCTCTTTCTTCCTGGAATCACGGACTTCTTTTTGTCAGTCAAAATGCCATCAACTGCTCACAGCCCCTCTGCAGGGGTGAGGCCTTGTAGACTTCCGCTACATCTGCGCTGGAATGCTCACTGGCTTGGTCTCTTGTAGGCATCCAGAGTTCATGAGGGTGACAGCTTTGCCGTGTCCAGAAGATGCTTCTTATATCTCAGGCGTCTTCCCCAAGCCCCAGAGCTTAGAATCTTTCATTCCCCTCTTTCTGGCTGTCCCCTGGGCCCCAGGGGAGTGAAAATGTACATGTCTCATTTAAGGCTGACGATGCTACAGTCCCCGGTTCTCTAAGCTCTGACTGGTTGCGAATCTCTGCATGAGCTGCCACCCAATTTAAAAAGAAACTTTCCCGAGGAAGTCTGAGAGTTGAGCCCTGGAGAAGAGGAGGGCAGAGAGTGTAAGCCAGAGGGGATGGAGGACACTGGGGGAACGAAGCCCTCTGAATCAACCGGCCAAAGCGCCTATGCACACAGAGACTTAAGCAGTAATCGGTTTGGGGCTGCACGAGGTCCTCTCGCATATATTACAACTTCCACTTTAGTATCTTTATGAAGTACCTGATGGTGTGAACAAGGGGTTTGTGGTTCTTGTGCCTGCTCCTGGGGGCTCTTTCCCTTCTGTTTGCCTTGTCCAACTTCGATGTGAGGCTTTTGTTTTATCTTATATTTGTTTTGTTTTTTTTTTGTTTTTGTTTTTTTCTTATCTCTTAGAAGCCTGTTCTTTTTAAATGAGACAGAAAGGAAGTGGATCAGGATGGGAGGGGAGGTGGGGAGGAGGTGGGAGGGATGGAGGGAAGGGAAACTGTAATCAGGATCTATTGTGTGAGCAAAGAATCTATTTTCAATAAAAAAAACAAACAAACTGGTAACTTTTGGGTAGAGAGTTTGATACTATGTACACTAAGCAAAATAATAGTATTAAGTTCACTCCGAGGGACTGTGAATTTTTCAACCATGGGTTCTTGGCCAAGTTTATAGTACAAAGTTTGGAGTACGCTTTAAGTTTAAAGGGAGAGCTGATGGTTACCTCCACACTCTGCACTGACACTATTGTACCAATGGATTTACCTTGTTGGGCTGGTTACTATGTTCACAGCCGATTAAGGTCATTGATGTCTTTCTCCTCAAGCAGCCTGAAGAGCACTTTGTGGTACGACCAAGGTCAGACAGCAAGGAGGAAGCCTTGAGGTCAGTACCAGTGCCATTTCTGTGATCTTCCCTCAGACCAAAGTGTGTGATAGCTTCAGGAGAACAGTTTTACATGTGGCCTGGTAGTTTCTTTGATGGACATAGTTAAGAGGTGATGCTGCTTGCCCCGCATATTACAACAGAGGGAACTCGGTCTATGGAAACAGCCCATAGACTGAGAGCAGCATAACAACAGAGCCGCTCCTATGCCGGCCTTACTACTGGCCAGTAGTTGATGGATTCTTTTCTTTCTGAGCTGTGCTTTGTCGCACCCGTCAAATCATTCAGTCACGGTCCTCGACAGCATCATGACTCACCATATGCAACTCGTTTGTCATTTACCAACCACGCTGTAGACGTGTGGACTTTTCATTTCTCTAGGCTAAAAAAGCCTCAGGAGCAGCACGGCTACCAAGACTTCTCAGAAAACTATAAATGACGAGAACAGTCTTGTTCTCCTTCGGTTGGTAAGTGACTTGTTGCCTAGGTAGGATCATGTTCAGAGTCTCACCAACAGCTCAAGCAACCTCACGCTAAAAATCAACAAGAAGAAGTCATGGTCACTGATGACATGTCACTTGCTGTTTCTTAACACCGACGTGGCAATCCTAAGTGTTGCCTTCTGGAATATGTTAGAGAGGAATGACAGGCTGATTAGCTAATATGCCAATTTCTGTTCGGGTGCTTTGCAAACTTAGCTCAAGGCAGAAACCTGGGCTTCGGGAAAAATAGTCTGTGATTGTTGCTAGGGGAACAGGCTGAGAAGTATTTAATCTGTATGCCTTCCAATTCATCATTCTTTTCAAATGATAGTGGTAAAAGGATTGGACCAATGTGACTTTCATTAGCGTGCAGCATAAATATTAATACATAATTCATCTACCTAAAGGTAGCATACAGCAAGATTTCATATAAAAATATCAAAGACGTTAGTTCTAAAAAAAATATATAGCTGTACAAAATGTAGACCCCAGAGAAGAAAAATTCCAATCCTGAACTGTTAGGACCAGCAAAATTGGTGTAACTGAGCGTGTACACCTGTGTTTGTGTGTTGATACTTTAGAGTAAAAGATGACTGCCTTGGAGGTCCGTAGGTCTGGAAGGAAGCATACCATTTTGTAGAGTTCAAAGAGTGTAGTATTACTCTCCTTTGGTCAGAAAGAAAGGTCAGATATGAGGTGGCAGCTACTAATGTGACCTAGTTAAAGGCTGCTGTGCTAGCCCAGATTTCCCCTTTCACTTCTAGGTTGGATTTCCATCCCCCCAGCCCTCTGAGAAGGCACTGTCCTAGGCATGTTTGCAGACTTTCAGGCAGATATGAGTCTGTTTGTTCATTTACTTTACAGAAGTTGCCTCTGGCTAGGAGTAGCTAATGCTTTAGATTTTGGTGATAAGCCTCTGATACCAGGGCACACCCTGCCCTGTGCTAACTGACACATGTGTGGTTTAGACAGGCTTTTCGGCTGGCTTGTGCTGTGTCCTAATTCGCCTCTGTGACTACAGCCTAGCACAGCAAACAGCATCCAGACTGAGAGGGTTATAGGGCCCTAGGAGGTTCTTGTGGCTCTCTCTTTGCATTGTTCTCTCCCTTGAGCTGCTTGCCCTGCTCTTTTGCTTTCGGCTGCTTACATCCAAAGGCCTCGAGTGCCTCCTTCGTGGCTCCCCACCTGACTGTGGGAAGAAAAAGATTTAGGGACTTCTGATGAGAAGGTTGACCCTGCCCACTTGTCTGAGAAAGGCTATGTTGTTACTGGCCGTGGTTTAAAAGGTCTTGGTTAAAAAGGGAGCAGAAGGGATAGAGCCCTTGGTAGTGGGACAGCAGGTAGCTCTGCATGTTTGATTCATCCCAGCATGCACTTAGGTTCAACAAGCACTAAAGAAGTGATGCACAGAAGCACTCTCCTATGGGTCAAGTTTTACAATAGCGATGGATCACAAGGAAAGACTAAATGCTTTTAAATGCTTGTGTTAAAGCACTGAGGGTCTAGTAGAGAACAACCTGATTGTTGATACTGTTATTTATTATGATTATGATTTATATGATTTTTTTGAGTCAGGGTCTCATGACTTAGTTCAGTTTAGCCTGAGGCACACTTTGTAGTCCAGGCTGTCCTCCAACTCTCAACCCTCCTGCTTTAGCCTTCCTGTACAGAGAAGTGATTGCAGGCATGTGTCACTAGGCCCATCTGAGAGTTTTAATACATGAGGAGTTATGAGGATTTCCGATCTGAAGCCTGCAAACTGAACTTGCAGGTCATCGTTGAGAGGTTGAAAGACCCATTACCATCCAAACAGTGATCGCAGCAGACAGTTGCCAACCTCTGCCCACACGTGGATGCCTGAACACTGAAATGACATCACCGGCACTGAACAAAGGTACAATCTGTTCAGAGACAAGAGTGGGGAGCCGACCACCTAACGAGGCGAGGCATGCCATTGTGTCCTGAGTCTTCTTGCCTTCTGCTCTGATTCTCTTACTGATGCATGCCTTTTCAGTTGTTTATCTGTCAGCAGCACACGATTCAAACTTACAGACAGCTTGGAAGAGACTGTAATAGATACGCAAAGAAATAAACGAACACGATACATGTAAGAAAGCATAAAAGGCTGTAAGGAAATCAGATGAGTCAACATGACAAGGTGGGTGGAGGGGGCTGGCCTTCACTTGTTTCTCTCTTGTCTAGAAGGGGTAACATCCAAGAACCATAGCAGCCAGCCTTGGAAAGACCTGGGTCCAGCCAGCATAAAGACTATAGCAAAAGATTAACCTTGAGCCGTCAAAGCCTAATCTAAAAAGTATTAACCTGGGCAGAGAGCTCTGAGCAGAGGAGGCAGAAGCAGGCAGGGCCAGATCACATCCATCTTCTGGACACATCTCAAATTTTCCTAAGAGGAACCCAGCCTTCCCAAGGCTCCCTCTAACCATTGCAGCCAGAATTAGTTTTCTTTTGGTGAAATCTATAAATCTGATTTATTTACTTAGAGGTCTGTGAGCTATAGTTTGGGAACTAAATATGGCTTACTGTGTGTGTGTGTGTGTGTATTTGTTTTTTGTTTTTTTGTTTTGTTTTTTTTGTTTTTTTTTTTTTTTTTTTAAGTAAAGAAAGCTTCATCAGAATGCAGCCATGGTCAGTTATTCTATCTTATCTGTGGCTGGTTCTGAGTTACAAGAAAACTTTGTGGTAGTGAGAGAAATAGTATACAGTCCACAGAGGGGGAAAAAAATCCTGTCCACTCTCAATCTTTGAGAAATACAGGCACAAAAAGTAATTGAGTATGTTAAATAGAAGTACGAAGTCAGAGCAGACTGTCAGCACCAGCGTTTCTGAGCCACAGTTCCACATCAGGAAGTATTCCTAGAGGTTTGTCCTGGGGCTTGTTCCTGTTCAGGTGGAGGATAGACTGTCCTGGCTGCCCACTGACCCTGCAAGAATGTCTCTTTGGGTTTAGACGCCCTAGGGTAGAAGAACCACAATAGGCTCTATTTTTTATTATTTTATTTTATTTTATTTTATTTTATTTTATGGTTTCTTCAAAGGTCATTTGTCCCAAGTCCTGTGTACTTGATACATATGAGGGCTGTGTAGGCTGGAGGTTGAGGTCAGGAAACTCACAACTTCTTGTAGTCAGCAAGGTAGAAAAGAGCAGAATAGCAAATGTGCAAGCATCTCACTGTTTGTCCAACTCCTTCCAGGGTTCCAAAACAGTGCATCATTCATTAGGTTTCTGCATAAATGCGATTGTCAACATGAGCTTTCACTTACTATTTGTATAATCACATTTTTGCTTCAGTCTTTTCATCTGTAAAATGGGAACAGTAACTGCTATCTAAGGAGTTCATGAACTTGAGTGCCTTATAGATGTGAGCATAAAGGTTGGAAACATAGTTCTATTTTAAGTGTAGCCAGCCATAAATTTCTTGGAGATGGCAAAGTGACAGACAGCCTTTCAGGATGACATACTTCTGTGCATTAGATATTCTAGTACAGGAATATACATGCGACAGACTATGTAAACAACCATAGGCAAAAACATAAGCATTTATTCTATGGTAAAAACAGTTCTCTTAGATTGGCCATGGGTATCAAAAGGTACTTATCTACCTTTCTTCTAGGCCCTTCTAAGACTGTCTTTTGATGCTTATATTCTCTACCCTTAGGTTTCCCCAAATGATGTTAAAAGAGCACCACACTGGTTCTGCGTGAAACAAGATTAGGTATTTCAAAAGTTTTCTCACATGGAACCTTCCAAGGTAAGTCAAAACTACCACTTCCATCTGGACATCTCAAAAGTTCAGTGCTTTGAGCCTTTATCATGCTCAGTAACAAACCTGCTGCTTGGAATAGGCAGGTGTTCCTGCCATTACCTCTTCTTACTTTCCTAAGTGGAGATGCCTCATTTTATCGAATCCAAGAAGCCAGTGCAGGCCTCCTGATACTAAGAAGAAAGCCACAACACCAATGAACTCTGCTACTCTAGATTATAAGCTGCATCTCAGCAATGACAGATATGTGGGGAATACTGGTCTTAGGATCAACTTACAACTCTTTAAACTGTATATGAAGAAAACAAGAAATGGTAGAGCTTAATGCTAGCTAACATCCAGTCATTGGAATGCAGCATTCATTGGTTCTGTGTTTGCAAAAACCAGACCTATACATTCATAGGATGCCTATGATTCTGATGGTTAATTTGAATGGTGCTAAGAATTATTTTTAAACATATTATTATAATAATTTATGCCAAATAAAGAGTCCAGGTACGAGGGGGTTAATAGCTAGTGTTGTAGAGCCCCATACTCAAGCTGGGTTCCACTGTTCAGGGTTTGAGAACAATTTCCCTTCCATTGTTTATGAATATTTTTTGACACACAATTGTTAGTTCATGATAATCTACAGAGTACAAGCTTCCGCTATAAAAGTCCAACTTAATACGGGTTTAAGACCAGCCTACAGGAAAAACAAATTAATACACAAACCACAGTTTACATGAGTTGGGATAAAGATGACAAGACTATTTCTAACTTAGGAAGGCATGTTTGTCAGAGGCCCTGGCAAAGCATAAGAGCTCACAGCTTTGCTTTAGCTGGCTGCAGGTCCTGAGATGTATCTACAAGTAAGACAAGTCAGACATTCAGCGCCCATGATGGTCCAATGGCTGAGAGATGGAGCCATGTGCACATCCTCAAGAGTGGAGTCTCTCAGGATGGGAAGTCGTATGGTGAGGTTTGGAGTAATGGAAATGCGTGAGGCTTGGGGAAATCTGAGAGCCACAAAAGGAATGAAGACACTTAGAATGCCTGCACGGCGGAAGTGGACTGTGCATCTCAAGAACCCACGGGGCAGGCTGCTGCTCTTTTGGGGGGAGCTGTGGAATGGTGGTTGCGGAGCATGCAAGGCAGAGTCTATTTCACCAGGGCCAGAGAGGCTGGAGAAATAACAGGCATTTGGTGATCAGGTAGAATGTAGACAACAAAACAAGGAGAAGCAGGGACTACTGTGGTGCCATGAAAAGGCTTTTGTTCACAAGGTATTTGTCAGCACTATTGATGAGAAGGTCTCAATGACAGTAATCAGGTAAGTGGTGCTTGACTTTGGCTGAGGGGGCAACAGAACTAGCCCTTCTGAGCCTTCTGAGCAAAGGTCAATTGCAGGACAAGAGCCTGTGCTTATGAAAGAAGAGGTGTGGATCTGCTATCTATAGAAAAAAAATCCAACAATTATGGACTAATCTCCAAAGGTTGGGAGCAGCAGCATCCGTCCTCCCTGTAAAATAGCCATTGCCTTTTCTGTTTTGCCCTTGCAAAGCTGAGACTCAGAAGAGGCGAAATGACCTTCCACGGTCATCACAATGGACAAGAGGTTTGCTGTCTGACACCAAAGCTTTTAACAGCATCACCCAGTCTCGGATGAATCCATCATGGTTGGGGTGATGAGTAAACAGACTACAAAAGGGGAAGCGAAAAGTGACAATGATGTGCATGCTCGTGTTTCACTGCACTTAAAAATGAAATAGAACCATTAAAATAATTATAAATATTATCTTGTCACTAATTTTCCAGCTTTGGTAAAAAGAGTAAGTACTTAAAATAAGTAGGAATCGAGATGGTGTTAGTTCTGTGACTCTGTTACCAATGTTTTCTGCATTATGGTTTAAACAAAAAACGGTCAGATATGTGTGTGTGTGTGTGTGTGTGTGTGTGTGTGTGTGTGTGTGTAGGTAAGTGTGCTTAGGGGATCAGGAAATTGTCGGGACAGTCACACTGGTAACCATGACTCTGGAGGCCTCCCAACAGTGGGCTAGCGTTGTTAGGAAGGCTTGGCTCTGGAGAGCAAGCTTCTACCGCCGCCGGCTGCCTGCAGCACATGGGCCTTCTAAGTACTTTTGGTAGCTCTCAGATTCCCTACTCACTCTGCTCCTTCGCATCTTCTTTGTGGCTGGGAGAACTGCTTTTCTGCTCCACACAGCTTTCACCTTGACAAATACGACTTGGCTTAAGTGCCCCTGTATCCTTTTTAGCTTGCTCTTCTCATAGCAAAAGCAGCAGAAGGAAAAAAGAGAGCAGGGATAGGAAAATTACAATGACAAGGTATGCAGATCCTTGCAGTCTCTACAGACTGTTCTTAACCAAATAGGATACGCTTTCCTTAGCAACCACCCCTTTTTCACTCCTATGGAAGCCCAAGACTCAAGTGGGGCTGAATTTGCTTCAGATTATTTACAGTTACTTTAAAAAAAAAACAAGCACGAATACCTACCTTGCTTAAAATAGGGGTTATAACCCTTGCCCAGGATCCCTCTATATGTTTTAAATGCTCTGGAAATAAAAGAGCCATCTGTTCATTGAGATTATGAGATTGTGAGATTATTTCCACCCATAAACATGTGTACTTGTCTCTGGGAGACCTAGCACCATAAGAGCTTCTGGGTAAACATGCCCAAAGCATTTCATAAAACATGAAGTCTATGGTCTCAGAGAAATTTACAAGTTTTCAATGGATGGGGAGATTTGGAGCTGGATCAACAGAAAGAGCCAACAACTTTAAAGTATGTTAAATGGAGTTGGGCACTCTCTTGGTGCGGCTGAGTTACATATTGTTGGTAATCTACCCTGTTCCCTAGTGGGTGAAACATCTGGGATTGGGGGAGTTCTCCCAGGCCACTTAAATCAGCAGTCACCTTTGGGGACTGCTGGGAAGTGTTATCAAGGTGCCAGCTGACTCAAGAAGGGGACTATTGGACACAGATTTTGTGATATCACATCAAGAAATAGTAGCCTAGACACTGGAGTCCAGTCGGCTATACAAAGAGGGCAGGAGGGAATATATATTTTTTAGAGATTTATTTATTTTTATTTTATATATATGTGGGTGTTTGCATGTGTGTCTGTGCACATGTGTTCTTGGTGCCTGTAGAGTTACAGACAGTTATAAGCTGCCTTATGTAAGAGGGGCTAGGAATTGAACATAGGTCCTCTGGAAGAGCAGCCAGTGTTTTTAACCACTGAGGTGTCTCCAGGTTCCAGAAAATGAATATTTATGAGTGGTCCATCCTGTATTTTGACTAGGATGGACCCTGGGGAGTTTGTTATCTAATGCTCACTGCTGTCAATAGTGGCTGTATTACACTGGTTTTGTTTTGGGGAAACTTTCTCTTTTATTGAGACCTTTGTGTGTTAGGAGAGGTTCAGGGTTCAGGCTAAGGCCACCTGGATGTTGCCTCGTTCACCGTTCTTTGCTTCATTGCATTGCTGTACAGCTGTGTGTATGATCTAAGCCTGTTCAATGCACAAGGGTCTTGGTACATCTGCTTGGAATGCTGAACAAAAAAATATTTTCTCTTTCATTGAGTAATGAAGTAGGAAAGCAGGGAGCCATATAATCACCAGCACACAAGCATTTTCTAATATACCATTAATGTTATGTTGCTACCAATCTCATTGCAAAAATGAGAACATTGAGACTATATGGTATCAAGTGGCCCACATTAAATGACAGATTTCTATGCTCTTTTTAAAAAATATCACACCATGCTCTCTAAATGAGATCTCGACCTTTGCTTCAACCATTTTTCGTTCATCATGAGACTCAAGAATTAAATTTTCAGGGTTATATTTTGAAACGAAATTGACAATTAATGACCATTAGATGCTTGGGAGAACCCAAAGAGCTTGGAGTGGCAGACGGAGTATTCCTGACCCAGAAGTTATAAGTAGCTTCACGATGTAGTGAAACACAAGGAGAACCCAACACACTGTAAAGGAATTCAAGATTGAACACCCCAGTGTTTGTCTGTGGTGGATCGACTGGTTTCTAGCAGCTACACAAGAGGATAATTTGTAGTAGTTTTTACAAAGGTGTTTGCTTTTGGATACATGGAGGCGGAGCTACTGGCTCAGACCAGGTGAGTGTTGCAATTTTCCATCAAAGCTAGTCGGTGGTTGACTAGTGTCTGTCCACAATATTGTGCATGAGTTTTAAGTACAGTTTCTAGTTCCAAAATGGAGTTCTCTGAGGAAGATTAGAATTCTCAACCAGGTGTTCAGAAGCAGAGATGGAACTGGGTCAGTTGTCTTCCTGTTGGGGGTTCTGTAGAAGCCCAGACATGAACATGTCATTCACCCCCCATCATACCCCCAAACAATGGTGCTGTTTGCTAATATCCCACACATCACTCAGCCAGTCTGTCAGCTGTCAGTGCTATACACTCCCCACTGTCTAATTTGTAGGGCTCTGATTCTGTTTCTTGGGAACATGAAGCCAGATAAACATGGGATGAACAAATAGTACAGTTATTTTAAAATGCTTATGAATATAGATGTTTTCTCTTAGAACAGAAAGTCTGATAATCTTGTTGAAATGGTACAAGTTTAGTCCATAAAATATTCAGTCAATCATCTTGGATACTAATAGTGAAACATAGATTTTGAAATAAATTTCAGGAAATATTTTTCCTTCAGAGCATTTATCATCAAGTTTAAAAGCTGGGTTCTCAAATGAGCCTGTGACTGGTTATACTCATAAATCATTGACTTGACTTTTGGACATTGACAGACAAGCGAGGGAAGACCTAATGTATTTATGAAGACGTACACTCTTGCACTTCGCCACCAGACATTGATCACTCCCCCTGTCATCTCGGTGCTTTTATTTCTCCCAGGTGGTAGTCACAGCACCTAAAGGTGTGCTGCACTTAAATGGACCACCATGAAAGTTTTCACAAAGCCACACGAATCTAGTTCTCGGTATCTAAGAAGGATAAAGTCATATTTTGGTGTCTTTATGCACTTGGGTGATATAAAATCCCACTTTAAAAATTATCACACGGTGACATTTTCTCTTGAGGATTTGAACTTGGTGCTGTTTCATATAGCGAGATATCTATAACAGGTATGTGCACAGATGGTCTGCTAAACAGCTATTCTCATCAGTATTTTATCAGGCTGTTGTAAAGGCCATGGTGGAGGTTTTAAATAGAGAGAGACATATTCTAACTTAAAGGACTCTTTTAGGCTGTCTATGTAGGGATGACTAAAGAGAAACAAGAGGAGAAGCAGAGATGATGTTCATGGAAGAATCCTGGTGGAGAGCCAGGAGGCGGTGGTGAGAGAGGAGAGGACAGATTTCTTGATGATGATAGCATGAGATCTGGAAGAGAGGGGCCAAGGATGACCCCAAGGCCTGCACCCTGATTGACTAGAAGGGCTGAATTCTACTGACTGGAATGAGGAGGCCCAAGAGCAGCAGATTAGGGGTACAACACTCAGTCTGGGCTGAGTCAACACACACCACGGTGACAGCTGAAAAGTCATATAGTCTTATGAAGTAAAAGAGCAAGATCCAGAAAGAAAAACATTTCATGTTTTCTCTCAGTTTTGGGTTCAATATCTTATATCAAAACATCTATCTATCTATCTATCTATCTATCTATCTATCTATCTATCTATCTATCTATCTATCTATCTATCTGCAAAGGGAAGGCTGGTATAAGGGTTAGATGAGTGGGAAGGGGGAAGGAAGCAGACGGTAAAGCACAGGGATAGCTACGGTCAAGGTGCATCATGTACCGAAAACAAAAGATCCTTCTTGGTACGTGCTGAGTGTGAGATGCCTGGGAGATATCCAAGGAGAGATGTGGAGAAGGGAACTGGACGTATGCACGTGGTAGGCCACCACTCTGGGCTGGAAAAAAAATCTATGTGGATATGTACAAGGCACTTAAATATCTGAGAGTGAATGATACCTCTAAAGAATGAGTGTCAGTAGGAAAGAGAAGTGGCCTTGAAGCTGTGAAGAACTCAGCTTTCCTTCCATGAATGGCGGTGTGAAGATGGCAAGGTGTGCAGGTCTGCGAAGTTGAGGAAGGGTGGGCAGGTATTTAAAGATGGAAGATGAACTGCTACATCCCACCCCCAGTCTCTTAGGATAGCAATATTCATCTCACCTCTCAGTCAAGTTTCTGCTTCATACAAAAGCCTCTGCTATTAATTAGCTTCGTTTCCTCAGTGGGAAAGCATCTCAGAGAGAGAGAGAGAGAGAGAGAGAGAGAGAGAGAGCTATCGAACATGGCTTTTGTTTTCTTCTTTGTCTCTCTTCAAACTCTTTGCCGACTTCCCACAATAAAGAGTACGTCTTTGCTTTGGAAAGTGCCTCCACACACATGAAAGAAGAAGAAACACTTAACCTTCTGTCTCTCCACAAACGCTGTCTTCTCTTCTCTTCTCTTCTCTTCTATTGTATTCTACTTAATTAAAAATAATGTTGCTCCCGACCTGCTAAATTGATTTCACTAACTGCTAATTCATCACGGCCAGGGTATTGAAAAGCAGCTCTTTGTGGCAACTGGCGGGGGCTTGGCTGTGTTCGTGATTAGTCAGAAAAATAACGTTATTCCTCTTTACCTGTTCCAGTGAGCCTTCTGCAAAATCAATACTTACTGTGTACTTGTTGAGTGAATAGTTTTGAGACCCTAACATCATGTTTTTTGAACTGAGCTCTGTGAAACTTGCTGCCTTTCCTTTATTGATTGTACCTTCTGTGGAGGACCATGTCCTTAATGCTATTTAGAGAAGGTGTGAGTCTTTTTGACTAGTTCTCGGAAGAGGCTAGAGAAGACCTTTCTTTGGATGATACCCACCAGTTGGGTTACTATATGCAAAGCCAGTCAGCTCTGTATGCCTTTGCATATCCCTGCATATTAACCTTTTTGGATCTGGCTAGTAGTATTGAGAAAAAAAATTAAGAGCTAGCTGGCTGGTTCAGGGGATAAAGGTGCTTGCCACCAAGTCCTCCAACTTGAATTCAGTCCCTGAGACCCACATGGAGGAAGGAGAAAACTAACTCCTGAAAGATTTCCTCTGATTTCCACACGCATGCTGTGGAGGTGCAACTCACCCCCAAATAAATGCAATAACATCTAAAAAATGTAAAATTCAAACAATAAAGCCCCCCCCAGCCAGCCTATAATCTAAAAGAAAAGATATCCATATTTTAGAACCATCTTATTTTTTAATACTGTAATTGATATGGTACTTCATGTCAAGACAAAATGTCTGTCACATTCAGGATAGAAAGTCTCAAATGTTATCCCCTTTCCTAGTTTCTCCTCTGAAAAGCCCCTCTCCCTCCCCCCACTCCCCCTGCTCACCAACCCACCCACTCCCGATGTGCAAGGTTTGAAGGTGGTGAATGGGCAGGTGTCATTTTATTCTTTGCTCTACCTTTGTTCTTGTTTTAAAATTTTTATACTTAACCATAGAACTGTAGAAGCATTTTCACGAAAATCAAATATGAAGGGGGGAAAAAAAAGAAGGAGAAGTTTCTGTCAATTATCTGCAATTTGAAACAAATGATCTGGAGAGCAATTATGAGTGCCAATTTATCTTAGAATTCTAAAACATTTGATTATAAATGATGTGTGATTTCGTCTGCACACGCTACTCAGCGAAGCTCTGCAATGAACGACTGGTATCTAGTAAGTCCTCAGTAAGTGTGAAGTGAAATGAAGTTTGTCGTATGAACACCTACAAAGGGACAGGGGAGGAATGAGGGCCTTGCTATGACGTAATTCTTCCTCATGAAGCTCACTGACAGGAAGGAATAAGCTACAGCAAAGTGTACAGATTTTGGAATTAGGTCGGATGGCACCAATCTCATTTCCAGACTTGTGGTTTTCGGGTGAATTAAATGAACATCTTCTAACTTCAGGCTTTCAAATATAAAATGAGAGTGTTGAGACTTACAGGGATATGGCTGTCAGGGTAAACAATTTAGGATAGACTAAATAAATATGTACAGAACATGCCTATTAATATGGAGACAGAGACACACTGGCCAAATGAAAGCTTGTAGGGTTTTCTGGGGGCGTCGGGGGTTTGATTCAGAAGGTAATTTTGTGTGAAAAAAATCACTTTATAAGAGATTGATAGTTAAGTCTCCATGTGATGGAAGTCCCTAAATGCAATTTAATTCACAATAGAATTGACCCACAATGGAATACAAAATAAACCCAAGACTTTGAAGCTTGGTGAGAATGAGGGAGATGAGTAGATTCAGGGAATTCTCCAAAGGCTTGGGGTAGGGAGCAACAGACTGGTCAAAGCATTAAGAACAGAAGAAAAGCCCCAATGTGTTTTAAGACACCAGCGGGCATGAATGTGTCAGTGTCAAGACTTAAGCCCACTCTGAGGTCATCTGGAGGCTCAATCACAGGTGATGCTGCCGTCCTAGGGACAGTGTTCTCAGGAAGTCCTCAGTCTCCCTCTGAAGGTCTTTCTAATGAACAGATGTGGCCACCATCACCGATGTTCCAGTAATGAGTTGTCCATTTTGTGGACAAGTTATTGTTTGGGTCAAAACCCTAAGTGTAAATACGAGGTCCCCACCTAGCTGCCTGGCAGGCTCAGAAAGTCTCTCTTGCCAACCTCAGGACTTCATGGTCCCTTGCATCAGCACCGTTATCATCGCTGTCACAACCTGGCCAGTCAAATTCATTGACAGTTTCTCTTTATTTCTTGTTGACAAATGAACCAAAAAACAAAACAAAACAAACCTGGACGTGAACTGAAGCATCATGCCAGATGACAATAAAGAGGAATCTGCGAGGCTAACTTCCCTTCAAAACCTGTTTTCTTAAAGGCCAGTAATTCATAAGTGCTTCAAGCTAATAAACACAGAGATAATCTACATAAACCAAGATTTAATCTAAGAACTTGAAACACTGCATATATAACACTTACTGCACTGTTTGAAAACCATTTGCTTAGAAGTCTGTCTCACCCACCAACCTGTGAGGAACTTGGGAGGAGAGATAACATTGTAATTCCTACGAATGATCTCAGTTCCAAGGTAAGTGGCCCATGGAGTGAAATGTAAGTGTTGATGAAGTGCTTAACTTCATCAACTGTGTTATAACTGAGTTATTAATCAACTGAGAAGTGACATATAGGAACTTTTAATCCTGATTTTTCCTCCCTCAATGAAGGGGAAGAAACCTGATATCTGAATGGGGTAGAGGGGACCTCAGCGGGTCATGTTTCAGAGCATGGAGGAGCTGGCATGTGTCCTTGTGTGGGTATGTAAAGAAAGGATGGCAGATAGGGGATCCATGGCTAGCATTTAGAAGAGAGGATTTGGAAGCATCTGAGAAATGGCACATGTGTTTCCATGGTGACCTTCAGAGATCCAAAGCTTCATCTCACAAAAGGGCCAACTGAACTCCAGGCCAAGGGAGCCAAGCAACAAATTTGGGCAGGCCTGCTGAGCAAAACCAAGACCTGAGATCTCACCCAAGGGTATTCCAAGGTACATTTTATTTATCATTAACCCTCAGACATTTTCTGCAGGAGGTTTTCAAGAAGGATTGGAGAGGCTGAAGGTGAGATTGCTTGGAGAGATTGACAGGACACTGATAGGAGTTTGATTATATCATCTGGTCTCACTAGCTTGGTTGTTTTTCTTTGTGTGACTGTCAAGTGTTCACACCAACCCTTGGTGAGTGTCAACTTCACCAATTACAAATGAAGACACTGACATGTAATTAAAGCTGACATGGCTAACAAGCAGTAGGGTTTAGCTAGACCTCCTATGTCCTTTTGGGGCCAGTGCATTCTCCACTTAGCCATGCCACACCTTTATGACTTATCTAACCATTGAACTCTACAAATGGGGGAAAAATCAATTAATATTAGTTAATACTTTCAACAGTCTGGGAAATGGCTTTGATCTCTCTACATAGATATGCAAAGGGAAAAATGTATTTAGAAGAATCATGACCGAACACAATTTACGGATCATAGAATTTGGGTCAAGTCTTCATCAGAATCAGCATTTCCCAAGGTATTAGTGTAAAAGAAATGGAGCTAGAGAGACAAGTAAGTATAATGGCTGACTGGTAAAAATAGGAATATGCCTTGCATTTGATTCCATAAGCCTTGAACATGTCAAGAGTTTAAAAAAATTGTTGGTGTGTATGTGTGTGTGTGTATGATACCTACATGTGTGTTCATGTGTGTGTTCATGGCTTCTTTATTTGCTCTCCAGCCTATTTTTTGAGACAGAGTCTCTCAGTGAGCCTGGAGTCCACCTATTCTGACTTGGTAAGTCTAGCTGACTAGCGAGTTCCAGTCATTCTCCTGTTTCTGTCTCCTCATTGGGAGGACGGTAAAGTATGTGTATGCTTGCTTGTCTCCCCCCCCACCCCCCCACTGTGGATGCTGGCAATCCAAACTCAGCCCCTCACACTTGTTCTTCCAGGTATTTTACTCCCAGCCCCGGGACAGCATTGTGATGTCGAAAATTACGATGGAAGAAGGGCCTACTTATGTTTAAAAATGATCATTTTTGTATGTAAAACTAAGCAGGACCTTTGCTAGTCATGCACACATGCTATTATTACTTCTCTCTTTAATGACACACGCACACACACACTCACACCCCCCCCCACATCACAACCCCCACCAAACACAGCCACATACACACCACACACCCACACACCCCCACCCCCACCCCACACACACCCCCCTCCACCCCCCCACCCTCCCCACCCACACACACACACACACACACACACACACACACACACACACCCACACACACACCGCACGAATCCACAGCATACTTTGTATAGAACAGTGATATTTTTCCCACTATGGAACTGAGCTAGCCACAGAGAGCAATATTGCAGGTACACATGTTCACATGAGAAAGGCTTTGTCTTTTTCCTGTTATCTTTTGCTAATGAGTCACATTGGCTCTATGAGAGCTCTTCATATAGCTACATTGCCTTCCACTGGTAACTCTCCGGAGTCCTTATACTTTACTGCAGGGATGGGTGGGCATTTAACTTCCTACTCATGTTTGCAAGGTTTTTCTTAGAGTAAAAGCCCGTGGATTAACAGAAAAGCATTAAGTTACGTTCCATTTATGACAGTCTATAATATTCGAAGAAACCCTGCTTGGGTTAGAATTAGACAAGTACATGGGAAAATACCTTAGAGGGGCTGGGAATATGACTCAGTGGTAGGACATGCACTATGCACGTCTGAGACCCTGGGTTTGATACCCGGACACATGTTTTCTCTTGAAATGTCCACAGGAAACATCATTTCTATGAAGGAGGTATTTTCTAGATAGCATACAAATAAAAGTCACATGATTTGCAAGTTTCTGTAAATGCCAGACAGGTTTCTCAGCATGATCGCAAGAGCTCTGAAACAAAGTGCACAGTGGAGTGTGGGGGCTGCTGCCAGGAGCAATGCGCAGGCAGTGGCAGTGGAGGGTCAGCAGGATCTCACAATTACAGCTGATTTTCCTTAAAAAGAATTTTTATTGGATTTTTCTCATACAATATAAAAAAAGAAAATAACCAAACACACATAGAGACACACAGACACAGGTGCACGAGCACACACACACACACACACACACACATGTGCAAAACATTGCAGAAAAACATAAATTAGAAACAATAATGTACAAGTGAAAGGCCAGTAAGATTAAAAAAAAATGTCCAAACAAAATAATACGGGACCAAAAGTCTACACAAACACCCTTGAGTTTGTCTGTGCTGGCCATCTACTGCTAGACATGGGCCTTCTCTTATGTGTGGTGTGTACACCCAGTGAGACCCCACTGGAGAAAACTGACTTCCTTTGCAGCAACTGATTTTCTTGTCAACTATAATGGAGTGAGAATTTTCTGTGAATGAAGGGATTAAATTTGTCCTGTGTTTACAAAACTGCATTTTCTTTTGTTCTTACACAGACAGTCACCAAAAGGAGAAATAAAAACTTTGTGTGGGAGGTATCTGAGTATCAAGAAGTATTTAAATAAAGAGATTCTAGCATCCGTGATGAGTTAGAGTTGTTGGAAGCCGGGGCACCTGACCTGATTCTTGTGTGAAACATTATTAGAAATTCATCCTGGAGGATTTAGTCAGGATATGATTGTAATATATTTCCTAATTTTAACAGAGATGTAGACCACAAAAGATAGCATGCCTTAGTGCTAAAATTTAACTGCTGAGTGAACACAAGTAACAAGGCAAAACAATACTGATAGAAAGACTAGATATATAAAAATGGCTTTGGCGATTTGTCTAGTTAAGTGGTTAAAAGATTTATTTATAAGATGATCTGCCACAGCACTTCTTTTGTTTTCTAATTTTAAAGGTTTTTAAAATTTAAAATACATTGTTAAATAAAATAAAATCATTGAAGTTTCTCCTTTCCCTTTCTCCCCTCAGCCCTTCCACGTGCCTTTCTTCCAACCTGCCAGGTCTACCCACTCTCAAATTCATAGCCTCTTTTTCCTTTATGTACATTATATATATACATATATACATATTTATATATATGCTATATATAAATATATACATGTCTGTTGCTTATATTACATACTATAAATATATACCTATTGTATATATGTATACCTAACATAGATAAACATGGATGTACAAAAACAAAAATGTCTGTAGATTCAGACATGTACTGTCTTCCATTTCAGTAAAGTAGAATTATATATTAAATTTGCCCAGTCTTTGGCCTTTCTCACCCAATAACATATATTGACTACTGTTGCACAATAGTGTGTTTCAATCTATGTTATTCTTTTTTCAAGTTATGAACTCTTCATTGTACGGTAGAGTTTGTTCCATTAACAAATGTTTAGTACCCATTTATGTGTGCTGAGCATACATCCAGATACTGGGAATACAGAATTAGGCAAAAAAAAAAAAATGTCCTGGTCTCATGGAGAACCCCTGCGCCTTCCATCTCACACGAAGGGAGGAGTGCAGAGGCTTCACACAGCACCACAACACAGCCATGGGTTTTTTCTGAAGGGAGAAAAATCTCACAGGGCTCCAGCCTTAGACAAAGAATTACAGACAACTAATGAGTACTGAGAAGGAGAATCAGCCTCTATCAGGGATGACCCCCCTCCCGCCCCCCCATTGTTTACTCAATACAAAGTGGTCATCCCTGAAGCCACACACATATCAAAAACTGGGCACAGCAGGCTACATTTATTTATTCGTACATATATATGTACTCCCATATCAATGAACCCAGCTGTACATATAGAACATATCTAGAGGAAATACTACTGTTGGGATGGAGGAAGTAGCTTAGGTTGGGAGAGTTTATTTTAACTCTGAATCTTTAGCATTTGATTTTTTTTTCCCACAGTGAGCATATACAACTTTTATTAAAGATACAAATGATGTGGAAAACATCTTGTGATGGCTTCTTTATGCTTGGCCTAGGGAATGGCACTATTAGAAGGTGTGGCATTGTTGGGAGTCACTGTGTCACTGTGGGCGTGAGCTTAAGACCCCCACCCTAGCTGCCTGGAAGTCAGTATCCTGCTAGCAGCCTTCAGATGAAGATATAGGACTCTCAGCTCCTCCTGCACCATGCCTGCCTGGACACTACCATGCTTCTGCCTTATCAATAATAGACTGAACGTCTGAACCTCTAAGTCAACTCCAATTAAATGTTGTCCTTATAATAGTTGCCTTGTAAAAATGGAAAAGGAAAAAAAAAAAGAGTTGCCTTGGGTCATGGTGTCTATTCACAACAGTAAAACCCTAACAAAAACATCATTCAACTCACAGTTCCTGTGAGTTTATCAACTGAATTATCATCCATGCTGTCTTGACATTGTCTCAACCCAAAGGTTAAGTTAGGTTCAAAGACCCAGGGAAAGGCTGAGTTTTCATAGGAAACTGAGGGTCCTGCAGTGGAGAGCAAGAAATCAGACCCTTCCGAGAGTCAGCATTATAGAATATATGTTGCTCCATTTCTTCAGCTGGAATTTCATATCCAAAACTAAGGAACATTTGCATGTGGCTGAATTCAAGAACCCATATGCTCTGGTGGCAGTCTGTACCACTTATTTTCAATGAGATGAAATAGCTTATTTAAACTTTGAATTTCCCCATTGGGTTCAGGCGATTCAGCTGTTTATCCAGCAGCACCCTGCTTAAAAATAGATGGCATGACATTTGTGGGTACTTTAAAAAAATACCCATTGGAGAGGGGAGCAGAGCGCTCACGCCACGTTCATCCTTCCTATTATGTAAGAATGGTGAATTGTTATGAAATGAAGGCTTCAGAGAACAGACTTCCTCCCAGCACATAAAGGACAGCTCTACAGGGGCCAATAGCATTTACTGGCCGACTGAGCATTACTGCTTGGTAATTATTAATGCAGTGGAAACCCACTAATAGTATATGGAGATGGTTTTATTCCGTCATTGTCTTTGTTACAGGATTTTCACCTATCAATTTATCAGCCACTTACCTAGTGCCTGGCCCATGGTAGGCACTGTCTGTATGAAACTGAATACAAAGGTGACTTTCAGAATATTTGAGTATATTTTATGGACCTGTGTCATGACATTTGTATCTATCTGACAGCAGTATGATTGACATTGACCTGTTGTCACACATTCCATAGACAGCTCAAGGTATGTTGCTATCAGAAATCATCAAACTGGTGGATATAGAGGGATCCGAAATATTGGAATCGCGGTTCCAATCTGGTATAATGAAGACAGCAAAGGATAGGGCCCGGCAGGAAATGAAACCCAAAGCCCCACACTCCCACCCAACCTAACACTTATCTCGGCACCTTACTGATTTTATTCATTAAAAAGATACACTTTATGAGGAAATTGCATTTATGGGGTGATATGAAGGTGGAAATCAGGTCCATGCGAGGAGCCCGATGTTCCTTCTTTGCTGGGACAACATTTTCATCTGCAGTTTTATCAGTGTTTTCTGAGTACTCGTCAAAGGGTACAGGGTTAGAGCCAGCTTCCTTCATCACGCGTGCTCCTTACCCTGGGAGCTGTCACTCACAGGCAGGTGGATAGATGACCCACTGAGGAGGAAGTGACTTATTCTTCCTTCTTGGTTTATTGCTTGAATACTTAGCTCCTTCCAAATCAGATTTGCCACCTGCTCCTTTGTGAGGTGGCCTGGTTACCTGAGTACATCTCAGTGAGTGGCCAGGTTAAGGGGAGAAAGTCCTCAATAGCTTATTTTTCATGTCCCTCTAGGATGTACCAGGCAGGGGCAGCTTAAATGGCCTCCTGCCCAGCGCATTGTTTTTTTATTACACTCCAGTTCTCCTTTCCCCAGGTTCTGCGAATGCTTTTAATGGTCTGGGTGCCCCACTAAGAGCAGGGATTTTGTGTTTTCTTTTCAACAGCCTGGTCTGCTTCTGAGCACCCTGTGGCATTTGGTAAAAGTGATAAATACTAATGATGAACAACCTAGCAGGCTCTTGGGCTCCTGGGGTTACAGGAGTGAGGGGGGAAAAAACAAAACCATTGCTGAACACAAAGGCAAGATGCAGCCAGGCTCTCATTAGATCCAGCTATTAGATGTGAAAAAGTTTGCTAATAAAACGATACAGGGATTTTTGTGCCATG
The DNA here is from genome assembly GCF_000001635.26 of Mus musculus. Taxonomy (NCBI): domain Eukaryota; kingdom Metazoa; phylum Chordata; class Mammalia; order Rodentia; family Muridae; genus Mus; species Mus musculus. Next base: position 70,569,654 of record NC_000083.6, on the reverse strand, counting down.
GAGCCAATGGTGCAGAACAGGCTTCCAAGATGTGTTCCCGTCTTCTTTCCAATTTGGGGGTGTTATGCTCCCATGGGATTTTGAAATCCACGTGTATGTTATTTTCTTCCTTCCTCTTGTATGTTTAAACCTGCATTGTGCCAGACTAGATCTCCTCCTTCAATAACCTCGATTGTTTGTTCCCTATAAACATAGATTTATTTCACTTGCTTAAGATCCATCTTCACTCAGAGATGTGAAGATTCTTGGGTGTTTTATCTTAGTACTGTATCTAGTCCTACTTGTTCACGACTCAGGTATGACTACGTTATTCTCAGCTGGTGAGGGATACAAATGTTACTATAATTAATAAAAATGTACCCTCACTTTCATAAACAAGGATTTGAAAATTCTTGACTTATAAAAGCAATAGAAATAGTGACAATTTTACTTTCACTTTGAGTATTTCTTTAGGATCATACTCAAAACTATGAAAGACTGGGATAAAGGCAAACCCTATAACAGTGCTCTTCCTAAGGAGGTGTGTCATGTCCATATCGTCTATCTTTGTAATAAAGCCAGAAGAGTTGCATCCACTTACAAATTTTGAATCGAACATAACAGGTTTATATTTTCTAAATAAATAAATCAACGTGAAACTTCTTCCCCCTTTGTTGTGCTCTGTTCTCAGGTGATTTCATTTTCTTTAGACACTGATAGAGATGCCGAGAATGTGGCTATTTTCTTCATCATCAACTGTGACTAAAGGATACAATTACTGAATCAGCTCATCCATATGTATAGAGTCCCTCCCATTTGCTAAGGAGGGGAAGAACAGAAGACCGTATTCACGGTCTGATATTTGTTTTTGGGAAATTTTCTGTCCATTGAAAGAAGAGGTAGTGGAATTACCGCAAAGGGGGAAATGACAGGATGCAAATGGACTGCAAATCGATAAAAATCAAAGCATATTTACAGAATTGGCCTAAGAAGCTAGTTCAAGGCCTTCCTTGACCTGAGACTTGAAAGATGGGCAAGATGTTGCCAGCTATGTAGAAGGAGAAGAAAGAGTGCTCCAGGCAATGAAAGCCTGTGTGGGGACAAGAACATGTGTATTTTCCTAGTATACTACGCAAACTGTATATGATATATGGAGACCTATCAGGAAACAAAGTCCACTTCAGACCTTCGGGGCCTTGACAGTACTGCTAGATTACATGAAAGTTATTCAGACTTGCGTTAGCAAGAGTCTTGACTTGCTTGAAAGGCCTAGAAGGTATTTCCATGGCTTTCCTCCCTTGACTGTCTTTGTATCACTAATGCATCGTGAACAACAGAAAATGTCTATTTTTTCCTTGTTTGTTGTTTGGTCTGTGTATTTCTGGGACATAGGTCTGCTTTTCTAATACTCCTGCTTGTGGCCTAGAGAAATTTCCTGAAGCAAAGCCTTTTCTTTTCCTGAATTGAACAGGACATTTCCCATTTCCTAAGCCATAATACACTCTGACCCTACCCCATGCCCCCACCTTGTCTGCTATTCATGTTTCCTCTTCTCCGTGACTTTACTCATGCTGATGTTTAAGATCTCCACAAATGGCCTTGCCATCCAACGGGTTTTCTCTAGCTGAGGTGCAGCGATCCACCCTTCGCACACTCTGACACGCCCATACTTTGACAGGCAGTGTCAACCTACAGGACCCTACACCCCAAGCCACCACTTGTGTAATATCGTCTGTCTTACACTCATGTCTCATTTCCCTTTATCAGCTCATTTGGAGGGTCATCTTCTATTTCTCAAAGTGGCACCAGCCAGATCAGCTTTCTCTGCTGCTGCAGCCAGTCACCATAAGCTCATCAACTAGCAAAAGCTCACACTTGTTCCTGCAGTTCTGTAGGTCAGACGTCCGTACAGGCCCATGACCTGAAAAGCCCGTACCAACAGGGCTGAATGGGCTTCCTTGCCCTTTTAACTCTCTAGACTTGAACTTCTTGGCTCGTGGCCTCTCCATCTTCAGAACCAGGAGTACTGCATCTTTAAAGCTCCATGTGTTTCTTTAGCCAAGTGGACTTCTGTGGTCAAAAGTCCCTCTACAGGACATTTGTGCATATATATCTGTATGTATATGTGTGTATACCCAGGTTCAGTGTGTGTGTGTGTATCATATAATATATATTTATATATTATATTTTTTATATACATATAAAATCTGGGTTCACTCAGATAGTTTGAGATAATCTCTTCCATGAGGATATCTAATGCAATCCCATTTGCAAAGCCCATTTTACATGTAAGATAACAAATTCCTCTCGTAAGATCATGATACGCCTACACTGAATAGCTTCACTATAGCCACTCAGTTCACTGACCCGTGTTTGCCACCACTTATGATGCCTACATCAGTATCATCTCCATTGCACAGATGAGGGAAACGGAGCACAGAAATGTCAAATAGCTCACTCAGTTCCTATAGAGGATTTCAGGGTAGCCTTACCCCAAGATCTCTTGCTCACATACTCTGCCCTGTCTCTCAGTCTCTGACCAGCTACATATGTGAGTTGACTTGCCCTGCCAGGACTCCAACGATTATCATGGCCGACACAGAATGGAACCTTTCTTAGAAGCTGCACATTCCTCTCCCCCAGCTGCACTCATAGGTGTTTCTTCCATAGAGAACATTGCCAATTAGGCGCCTTGGTTGTAACGAGCACCCTTTGCTTCTCCAATAACCGTGGGAGCTCCCTAGGTAGGCTAACATCAGGCTGAGGCTGAAAAACACTGGGGACTGACCGAGTCTGGGAAAAAGTGCTATGGAAAGTGTAATCACAGGGCCTGAAAAATGATCCCTGAACAAAAGGACAATGGAAATGAAGCAGAAACACAGAGCTCAGCCACTTCCTCTGTACAGAGTGTGAGGAAGGTGGAAACTTCCTGGAGATGTAGGGGCTGGAGGAGAAAGGGTGAGCACAAAGAGCACCATACTACAAAGAGAAGCACTTTCCATCCAACAATAAGGGAGAAATACACCCGAGGCAGGGCAGACTGTTGGATGTAAGAAAGCAAAGGCACACTGGTAGCTATGAAAAATTAAGGCTTTTCTATGACTAAAATACATTAAGAATAAGTCCCCTTCTCTCATTCTAAGAAGGTAGGATGAATAGAAGATCTAGCCCTTGGAGTCAAACACACTGAAGGGCATTTTTTTTTAAAAAAAATAATAATGTCATAAATGACAATCTCCTCATTGAAGGAATGGATAGAAGAACAATCCTGGCTCAGTACTTCCAGGAATGAATAGCATCCCATTTCTTTAGCCCCAGGAAGACCACAGTTATGCTTGTTTGGCACTGCAGCTAAATGCTATATATTCCGGTAGATGTTACTATGTGTGGGCAACGTGCTTGATCACAGGTCATGGCTACAAATGAGACCAGCCTTCATAGAACTGTTAGGCTAGAGGCAGAGCTAGAGAGGAAGTGAGTGATTCCACAGACAATAGAAAGACTGTGGCAAAGAAGTGGTGGATGCTATGAGGACACAGTGGAGGAGAGCACCTGAGATGTTCATCTTCATTGTCAACAAGACTGCAGTCACCTGGTGTGCCTATGAGGGTGCTTCTAGTGAGTGGCACCTACATGTGGGCAGTATCATTCTACAAGCAAGGATCTTGGACTGAATAAGGAGAAGAAAGTGAGCTGGGGCACTGGCATTTATCACTCTGCTTCCTGACGGTGGATACAGTGTGACCAGCTGATTTGCCTGCTATGGATACAATGTGACCAGCTGATTCACTCATGGAGGCCAATCCCTTCCCTGCCAAATACAAAACCAAGATACAGCTTTCTGTTAAGTGGTTTTCTGACGGAGCTTTGCCACAGCAACAAGAAAAATAATGCATAAGCCACCTGCCTGCAGTCTGTCTGATCAGGGAGGGCTTTGCAGTGGAAATGACATCTCAGATGAGACTAGGAGGGGGAGGAAAGAGTTAAGTATGAAACAGGGAATGGGGAAGATGGGGAAAAGATCCAAAGAGGAGGAAGCAGCTTGTTCAAAGGTCCTGGGGTAGAGTACATGGTACCTGTAAGTGAGGGAAACAGACAGGAATAGTGGGGTCACTGAGTACACACAGAGAGAAGTGGAATGTAGAAGGAAGAGTATCTCCAGTTGTGTCGTAAGTCGTGTTAAGGAATCTCAGTTTTAATGTAGGGGTAGAGAGACCATTCAATAATTGTGTGTGTCATGATCATTCAATGATTGTATGTTAGATTATTTAATGATTGTGTGTATGTGTGTGATCATTCAATGATTGAGAGTGTGTGTGTGTCTGTGACAGATAGAGAATGTGTGTACACGTGTACATGTGTGAAAGCCTCACTACATTGCTGAAGAAGGCTCAAGCCTGCTGTGTGACTGAGGTGGCCTTCGCCTTGTGCTCATCTAGTCATAGCTTCTTAGTGTTGGGATTTTGGGTATTTGCCACCATGTTTGACTCACTGAATGATTTTTAAGCAGAATGCTTAATGATTCTGCTTGTATTTCAGAAAAATCATTTGATTCGTGTTTCCAGAGTGGAGTGGATTGAGGAAAACCAACAGGAAGATCTTTCCCGCTCCAGGAACTGAGGCATGGCAGAGATTTAACTAGGATGCTTTTGGCAGAAGAATGGAGAGAAGTAGGTAAGTTTGGTGCTTTTTCTTCATTCATTCATTCATTCATTCATTCATTCATTCAAACTCATTCAACTCCTATAAGGGCCAGAAATACATGACCGGAGAGTAAGTTAAAGGAGGGGGTGTCAGACATGTTTCATAATCTGGACTGAAATAGAGGGGTGTGGAGAGGAAAAGAACCAGCAAGATAGAGAAGGTCAAACGGGGGTTAGGGGTGAGTAAGGACGACACACGATGATGTCTCTGCATGAAAATCTCACGCTGGGATCCATTATTTTCCAAATCATAAAGCAATAAAAAAGAGAAGTAGGGTTCAGAGGGCAAAAAGGGCTTGGGGGGATATCATTGTAGTTGTGGATATGCCATGCTTTAGATTTGTATCCTGGTGTCCTTGGGTTCCAGAGTCTGTGAAAAATAAATGATACAATAACAACCAAGCCCAGTGATATTTTAGTCTCTCTCATCTTTGTCCTCCCTCTCGTTGAATCTGACTGTGCTCAAGAATGGGCTTCACATATATTTGGAACAAATCTGTTTACTGCCTTCTGTCAGGCTGCCTGGCCACAGTGCCAAGAACTTTTTATGATGATAGACCATCTGTGCTGATGTTGTACCTCACCTCTGTCTTCAGCTGGAGGATGCTCCTGGTCTTTCTGTGTATGTGTCAGGGATATGGGGGGGGGGGTTCTGCTTTCCCTCACTCTCTCCGTTAGACCAATGAAAAAGATAATGTTCAACTGTGTAGATAACACATGGCTTACACATACTGTGGCCAAAAGAAACAAAACAAAACTCTTTCAAAGGATGGAGATTTCGATTTCTTACAGCCACAATAGTGAAAGAATCACATGAGAGGTGTGGACTGGTCTACCTCATTTTGATCACCAAGATGGTTTCAGGAAACAACACTGGGTAGGAAGCCATGGGCCGTATGAGCCTTGCTTCATCAATGGCAAGAAACTGAATGCAACAATTCACTGATGTCAGACGCTCTTTTCTGTCTCCCAGCACTTTCGGATGGACACGGGCTCTGAATTAGAGGCACTGGAGAGAAGGTATGAGAAGGGGGGACTAGGACCAAGAAGTAAAAACCATAGCCAAGCTATGCAAGCTTTGGCTTCCCTTGGGATAGCCAAGGAGTGTTTATAGGGACAAGATGTGAGCAAGATGTGGCAAAAGAAGAAAGTGGATACTTTTCAAATCCCGAACAAGCCACTGTTCTTGTGCTTTTGACAAGACTCTACACACTGGGGATCTGTGAAGCTGAACGCATTTAAAACTGAAATATGAATAGGTATCATGTGTGGCTGTGTTGTTCTAAAAAGATTGACTGTGAGAGAATAAAATTCCACACTCTTAACAAAATTAGTAAGGAGATAGTTCAAAAAACAGTCTAAAATTTATAGGTGGGCCTGGATGATATTTTAGATGTGGATGATATTTTAGATAGTACTAAGTTACTACCGGTAGGTAAATACTCCTGTTACACTCTTTTTTTATTTATTTATTTTTTTTCACACTCTTTTTTTAAAATTTATATATTTTATTAGATATTTTCTTTATTTACATTTCAAATGTTATCCCCTTTCCTAGTTTCCCCTCTGAAAACCCCCTATTCCCTCCCCCCTCCCCCCGGTCCCCAACCCACCCACTTTCATTCCCAGTCCCAGTCCCAGTCCAGTCCAGTATAGGCATTCCCCTATACTGGGGCATAGAACCTTCACAGGACCTAGGGCCTCTCCTCCCATTGATGGCCAACTAGGCCATCCTCTGCTACATATGCAGCTAGAACCACAAGTTCCACCATGTGTTTCCTTTTATTGGTGGTTTAGATCCAAGGAGTTCTGGGGGTACTGGTTAGTTCATATTGATGTTCCTCCTACGGGGCTTCAGACCCCTTCAGCTCCTGTTACACTCTTAGGGTCTTATTTGTACTTCCAGAGCCAACAGAGTCCAGAGTCCACAGGAAGGAAGTGAGAGAGCTTGGTGTGGAAAAGTCATGGTGATGTTTAGAGTCCCAATGAACAAAAACTGGGATTCCCCAGTTCATGTCCCATGCAGAAAATCAGGGTGGAAAGAAGAGGCGAGGGGGGATGGGAAGGCACTTCCTTTCTATTTCTCCAAAAAACCCCTATGCTCTGGCTGTTTATGAGTAGACCTTCTAATACTGTTTGAGGTCACCTACTTTGGGACACTCGAGTCTGATTTTCAGATGACACAGCAATGCAAGCCCAGAATGACTACAAACACAAACCCTGGTTCTATTTTCTATCCTTGTCATCCTGATAGACTCGGTCACAGTTTCTTCTCCATCCCGATAAACCCTTGCTGATCTCAGGGGTTTCTGGGAAGATGCAAACAGAACCAGATCCCCTGTATTAAACACCGAAAAGCAGAATTGCCGAGTGAGGCCAACCTGGTGACCGTTTCTCCACTTCTTGTTTATGAGATATTCTAGCCAAGGCGGTGAGAAAGGTCTCAGTTGTAATGGCTTCTACTCCCGAGAGCTTGGGAACAGCCACATTGTCCATATGCACTGAAACCATTGCAGCCATGGGCAATCAAGAAAGTTGCAGGGGAAATTCACATTACCACGATGCCGCTATTTTTAAAAGCCTGCTCTCACAAAATAAAATCCACCTAAACCAAGGCTGTGCAGTAATTTTTAGCAGCTGAAAATTATTACCTCTTCTAGAATAACACATACTTAGAAACGAAATGATTCGGAGAACAATGAGATGTAAATAGCCTGCTTCCCTGAGAACAAATCTCACCATCAGTTTATATTACATCATGATAAACACCAACACTTAGTGCTTAAATAATTTAGTCAATCATGGCTGAATCTAACTATCTTCCCATATAACTAAACTCACTCGTAGCACAGATGATAAAAAAAAATACGGTATCGTTCTTATTAAAAGCTGCGTTTCTCTCCTGCCCCTCTGGTATCATAAGCAATCATCTCAAGAGAGCACGGTGGGAAAATCTGTTATAAAATTTTTGTCCCCAATTCAGAGGCATCATAAAATGTGAGAGTAGCTCTAGAATGTTAAAAGAAGAACTACAGATCAACACAAACACCAAGCACCAAGAGACCATTCCCAGTTCTAACCCAGAATTCCTATTAGCTTACCTTATTAGCCGAAACACCCAACAGAATGTCCTTATGGAAAATTAAGTTCATTATTCATGTCAGCTTTGGTTTGGTGTGTGCAGCTGAAAGAATCCAGCTTCTCCTATAATTTGCTGAGGCAAAGTGTGCCGAGCCAGGCAGTAAACACAGGACCTGGGGGTGGAGGGAGAGTGAGCTGCGATCTGCTCGCAACTCTCCACTTGAAACTTTCCAGTTTCATTCACGTGAAGCCGAAATCAGATCTCCCTCCCCACGAACAATTATTACTTAGGGGAACTCCCAGTCCAGGTGTTTAACTGCAGTTGTTCAGGACAGAGCTCAGACAGGAGCTTGCTTTCCGTGGCACTGACCTAGCAAACTGACCCTGCTCTCTTTCATTATCTTTTGTGAAGTCTTGGGTTCTGAGTCACCTTACAGCACATATGGGGTGTGATTATATCCTGTCACGGAGAAGTCCACAAGGGGTACTCGTCCCTGCAGTTTGCGAACCACAGAATGCCTAGTTGTCTCTGTGGCACTGGAAGCATAGATGCAGTTTCCGATTTTGAAGTTAAGTGCGTACTAAGTGGATACAACAGTCACGTGACAAATGCGCAGAGACCCAAGGGAACCCAGCAGTAAAATAACAACAGCTACACATCCCCTGCCCATCAGTCCCCTGTCCACTCTCATTTAGAAAAACTGAAATAATATTGCGTTATTCGTGGAGTTTTCTCTAGAACCAACATGGAGTGAAGTTAAGCTTTACTCAATTAAAATCTCCAGGCACAACAGGAAGAACGATTCTGCGTTGTCAATGGACCAGGTTCACAGGAGTGAGCAAAGTGAGTGTGCTCATCTGTATCCCGGGGGGCTGGGTGGACCACCGAATACCCATGAGTGTGGCTCAAGATAAAAATCACCAACTTACTTAAAGCATGAGGTTTGGAGGAGAATTTCTTGTGATTTGATTATGTGGCTCTGGTGTAGGAACTTTCTACATAAACAATCCTGCTACTCTGCGATGACTGCGCCTGCCTGGCACTTCAGAGCGCAGACTCTTTTACACCTTCCTTGTTCTTGTCAATAAATAAGGTCAAATCTGAGAGTGTTCTTCTGAATGAATGGCTGCTCCTGCCTTTGATCTCGATGACTTATTTACCTTTCAATGCCTAGCAAGCATTAGTCCGAGATATCATCGTTATACTCCTGGATCTAGTCCAGGATAGTCCAGGAGAAACGAAAGTGAATGTCCATACAGAATGTGCATGCAAAGGTTCTTATAGCAGTACATTCACAACAACAGCCAAAAGGAAAAACAGCCCTAACATCCACCTAATGAATGGATCACACGTATGTAGTATAGCCACAGGGAATGAAGTATTGGCGCGTGTTGTAATTGGGTAATTTGTAGTCATCCCAATACAAAGGATATGTTTTTATATAATTCCATTTATAATGTAATGTCCAGAGAGTAGATTCCAGATTATTCATGGATGTGCTAGGCTTGAGGTCGGACATATTGGGAAGTCATTGTTGCCAAGACTGGAAGGATAAAATTGCGTTTCTCTTCAGAGTCTGGGAAGGTTTGCTTGACTTAGGGACTACATGAAAACCAGTGCACACTTTATGTAGGTGATGTCATGCTTTACGAATGGTGACTCTGCGAGGATGAAAATGGAACCCATGTCATGTAATGTGTACTGTCACACGGATTATCTATATGTATTTAATCCTGCAACAGGTAGAGGAAGAAGCCAAGAAGGGAAAAGCTGACTCCAGTGAGGAAGCTCTTGAGGGCTAGACAGATGTGAATAGAGCTGAAGAAACATATATGTAGTGTTTAACTGGGCCCTCCCTCCCTCCCTCCCTCCCTCCCTCCCTCCCTCTTTTGAGATATAGTCTCACTATGTAGCTCAGGCTGGTTTTGGAATCCATTCTTCTTGTCCCAGTCTCATTAATACCAGGATTATAGGCAAATACCCATTCCTACCTTACAGCTAACTCTCTTCTCGTCTCTCTTCCCCTCCTCCCCTCTCCTCCCCCTTCCCCTCTCCTCTCCCCTTTCCTCTTGTTTTCTCCCCTTCCCCTTACTGCCCTCCCCTTTCCTCCCCTTTTCTTTCCTCCCTCCCCCTCTCATCTCCTCCCCTCCCCCTCTCATATTCTCCCCTCTTTGTGATCCTCCTGCCTCAGCCTCCCTAGCACCCGGAGTTCTAAGCATGAAGCATAAGGCGTCAGTAGTGACTAATTTTTCAATAAGGAAAATTAAAAATTAAGAGCTTGAGAGAATGAGAGAAAGGTAAAGAAGATGATAAAGAGAAGTCAGAAGAAGGGATAAGGGTAAAAAAATGATGGAAGAAGAAAAACAGAAGAATAAGATGGTAGAGACTCTCTCTCCCTCTCTCTCATCCATCCTTCCTTCCTTCCTTCCTTCCTTCCTTCCTTCCTTCCTTCCTCCCTCCCTCCCTCCATCCCTTTCTCCCTCCCTCTCTTCCTTCCTCCCCTCCCTCCTTTCCTCCTTCCCTCCCCCTCCCTCCCTCCCTCTTTCCTTCCTTCCTTCCTTCCTTCCTTCCTTCCTTCCTTCCTTCCTCCCTTCCTTTCATCTTTCCTCCCTTCCTTCTAGTATTAGGGACTGAATATAGGGTGCTCAGGACTCTACCAGTGGCTCCAGACTCATAACATGAAACTGCAGATGATTCAAGGAGGAAACCAGGACCATACATTTGATCATGATGACATTGGTGGTCTAGCTGAAGACAAAGGCAGAGATGCTGCTAGAACAAGACTGTTCACTGAGGGCCGTAAGCTGTTCAGACTAAGGAGATGTGTCTTAAACAGAGCCCGTGGAGTCAGAATCAAGGGAGAGCAGAGGTAAGTATGAACCCGGAGGCTCTCAGCCTGTAGGTTGTGACCCCTCTTGGCAAACTTCTATCTCCAAAACGTTTGCATTACAATTCATAATAGTAGCAAAATTATGGAATGGCAAGGAAAATAATTTTGTGGTTGGAGGGGGGCTGGTTCACCACAACATGAGAAACTGTATTAAATGGTGGCAGCATTAGGAAGGTTGAGAACCAGGTTTACATTCTAGGAGAGCTGAAAGAGAATGACTAAGACCCAGAATGAAATGAGGCCTTTATATTTTTTAAAAAGGTCTTTTAAAACATAGACCTTGAAATAAGTAGAAGGAGAGGGCAAATGAAAAGCCTTGGTCAAGATGGTTTAATAAGAACAGATGACCAAAAAGGAGAAGGGGGGAGGATGAGCAGTGGGGAGGAAGAGGAGGAGCAGTGAGGAGGAAGACAATCAGAAGTGGGGAAGAAAGGGAAGGAATAAGATGAAGAGGAGCAGTGGGGAAGAAGAAGGATGAGCAGTGGGAAGGAAGAGGGGAGGAGCAGTGGGGAGGAAAGAGGAGGAAGAGGAGGAACAGTGGGGAGGAAGAGAATCAGGAGAAGTGGGGAAGAAGGGGAAGGAGGAAGATGAAGAGGAGCAGTGGGGAAGAAGGAGGATGAGCAGTGGGAAGGAAGGGGGAGGAGCAGTGGGGAGGAAGGAGGAAGAGGAGGAGCAATGGGGAAGAAGGAGGAGGAAGAGGAGGAGGAAGAATGTGAAGGACAAAGTAGCAAGCTGCCCAACTTGAATCTTTCTGCTTTTTTCAGTCAGAGGGTGCAAGCTTGACACTGGCAGAGTAGATGAAGGAGCAAGGTAAAGAGAAAATTGAACTTGAGGAAAATATCTTCTGTTGGGTAAATCGTAAATGTATCCCTCCTTCCCATGATGCCCATGGACTTAAGTACTGGATACCTTCACTTAAAAACCAGACTCTTCCTGCCCCCAGCTCCAGCCTTAGAGTAGACGCTGCAGGGTTCCAAAATATTCTGTTTCAGGGAATGCAGGCACCCTCTTTTAAATGAGTTGAGGACAGAAGCACCCTGTGGATACTTCCAGGGAAACCCTGAGATCCCTAAATCATGGATTTGGAATGTCTGGAACCATCCTCGATCCTCATGAATCACCTCCACCATCCTTGTCCTGGCTACCATGTTTTTGTTTTGGTTTTTTATTTTTCTGAGACAGAGTCTCACTTGGTAGACTGGGCTATCACTAAGTAGCTCAGGTCCTGAATCTGCTACTCACCCACTTTCCTTCCCAAATGCTGGGTGTTCAGGCTCTTGCCAGAACACTAAGCTCTGGCCTGTCATTTCCTACCCTTTGGTTGGTGCACTTGTTTCCTTCTCTGTTTTTTTCTTTTTTTTTTCTTCTCCTTGCCCATGCTCTCTTCCCACACCATGCAGAAAGATGTTTTCAGAGTGAATGTATATACCAAGCTTACTCTTTCCCCACCAAACAAAAAGATGAAGAGTTAAATCTGACTCTGGGGTCTTGAATGAGTCTTGTCTATCTTTTCCACCAGCTTGGCAATCTCCCTATGCTGGATTCTCACTTTTTTTTTGGGTTGTTCTGCTGAGACAGGATTCCCAGGATTTGTCTAATTTATACCAGTTTTTCATTTTAGTCTCATCTCAGTCATTACTTTCTAGGCTGGGTCTTGATGAACCTTTTATCACTAGGCTATCACAGCACTACGGCAAGTGACAGCCAGGGAGAGGCTTTCAATCAGGAGCGGAAAGATCAAAAGTCGCACATGTCAACTACCCTTTTGGAATGTTCGAGAAGACTTGCTTGGCATTCACCTTTGTATTACATTCCCTAGGGAGAGACATGACCTCCTGCTGGCCACCCATCTAATTAGCAAACTGTATGGGATGTGTGTGTGTGTAATGCTGCCAGGAAGGTAGGCAAAGGGAAACCTCTGGGTTCAGGAACCCAGCCTGATCTAGGAGACAGGCTTTGATGGAGGTGCTAAGTATGGCAGTTGCGCCTACCCTATCCTCATTCCTATCTGTGGAAAAAGAATCACCTTGATTTTAGACAATACATTTCCAGGGAACCAGAGACAGGTCCTCAAAATGGTTAAGCAATAGTCCTTACAGATTTTGTTCACTTGTGTGGCTGACTCATTTTCATCTCATCACTGTGGAACAGGGGGCATTCGAGAGGGAAGCCATGTTTGTTTTCTGGTCATCACACTATCTGTTGCATTCGCACAGGACCTAGTAAGGATAAGAAGTTAGTATGTTTTGTTTGTTTGTTTTTGTTTTTATGAACAGCAAAGCTTTTAAATTGGTAGGGTGTGGGGAGTAGATAATAAGCATAATTGATTCTAGAAGCATAATTTAATGCTTGAGACGCCACATGGGACGTCATTACTAGAATTCTGGTTTAAAAATCTGGCACTCTTGAATTGTTCTCTGTTCAGGTTAGCTATAGCATCATAGAAATATGCTGATAGCCAATCACTTTCCTTAAAAAGTTAATATGCATGCGGGATGTTGATTTAAAATACTATAAGACTTACTGAACATTCACAATGAAGACTTTCCTTTTAACATACCTAAATACATTAAGCTTATAGTGTTTGTGCATAAATTCTAACAAAAAAGGCTTTTGCTGAGTCTGTAAAATCAGTTGTGTGTGTGCGCGTGCACACACACACACACACACACACACACACACACACACACTATCTGAGTCCAGAAGAGAGCATCAGGCTCCCCTTGAGCTGGAGATACAAGTGTGTGTAAGCCGCCCAAAATAGGTGCTGGGAAGTGAACTCCTCTGCAAAGACACCAGGTACTTTTAACCATGGACACATCTCAGCTCTGTCAGATGGGTAATCATAGAGTAGTAAGGTGGTGGTACTGGTGGCAGTGGCAGCATCAGCATCAGCATCAGCATCACCATCATCATCAACAAAACTCCTGAAGAAGCTAATATGTATGTAACATCTGGGTGGGTATGTAACGTCTGGGCGGGTATGTAACATCTGGGCGTGTATGTAACATCTGGGCGGGTATGTAACATCTGGCGGGTATGTAACATCTGGGCGGGTATGTAACATCTAGGTGGGTATGTAACATCTGGGCAGGCTGTTCAGTAGAAGGTTTCTGGGCACTTAGGCAGTAAAGCACACTCACTAAGAAATGAACCAACCCACCAATGCTCAGCTTTATCTTTTCCTTTGTAAGAGCGACTTGCTTGATCAATAAATGAAAGTACCAAGCTTCCGTGTGCTAAACCATCTTTAGAACAAAACACCAGGTGGGGGGGGGGGATTTTTTTTCCTGACCTAGTAGCTTCTCCCTTGCTGGTTGGTTGACTTCAATAGTATCAAGCAGTGCTGTGGAGGCTTCTGTGGGAGGCAAGTCATCAGCAGACTTGCCTCGCTGTGAATCAGATGAGGTACAGTAATGACTATCCTGGGAGAGACACCCATTGATCACACAAAAGTGGTGTGAATGCTATGACGGGTAACCAATAGCTGGTTGGATTTTAAAACTACTCTGCAGAGAAGACTCATGTCTGGTCCCATAAATGTGGCCAACAGCATGTCTCTGGAGAGCACAAAGGTCCTACTTTAATTTTGCTAAATGGACAGAATATTAAAATACTAACGCATATCTCTGTACCCATAGATTAGTCCAGATCTGTCCCCATGAGAGGAGTAACTTTGTGCAGTGGATAGACATTCATAGAGACACTCAAAACTAGTCAAAGTGCAGACCACCAGTGATGGTCACTCCTTCTCCCTAAAGGGGACATCTGTATGACCCTCAAGGATCAAGGATTATTGCAGAAGGAGAAGCAGAAAGAATGTGAGAGCCAGAACATCTAAGATGACCAGGTGGCTGTGTGCAAGGCCACAGTTGCCCTGAGTTCATGAGTATAACAGCCCAGTCATGTCCAGAAGACACTGTATTAACCTGGTCTTTCCCAGAGCTGTGGCAGTTTCTGTATACCCTGGTGTCAAATAGGAAGGTCTCTACGATTATGCCTAAGCTTTGGTTTTGGTCCTATTCTGAATGTTTATTAAAAATCATTAAGTTCAGAATGCTGAAGTTATCAGAGCCACTGTTGGAACCATTGTTATTTGTTGACTAGTCATACACCTTGTTTACTCTGGTATACGACATGCAGTGGTGGCCACCCTTTAGCCCGAGTCAGAACCAACCAAGAATAACTTCTATGTATGTAAATGTATATGCTTCTTGTTGATATCCATAGGTTTTCCTCACAGAGAAGAGACAAATTATTGATACTGTTCTTGTCTCAAAACTAGGTCTCAAATGGTGTGAGCATCAGAAATTGGTTGGTTGTTGCTGTTACGATTTGTGATGGTTGCTACATAGTAGATAAATAGCATCTGGTAGATAGATGCAATATTACGCATTTAGTTTTCAGCAATCTGAGGACCTCTGTGTGCTCTAAGTCAATGGCAATGTCCTTTGCAGAAGTCTATAGAGCACTGCATACTTCCTTCCAGCCTGGTAGAGATATGCAGCTTTTTTTTTTATTAGATATTTTCTTTATGTACATTTCAAATGCTATCCTGAAAGTTCCCTATACCCTCCCCCCGCCCTGGTCCCCTACCCACCCACTCCCGCTTTTTGGCCCTGGCTTTCCCCTGTACTGGGGCATATAAAGTTTGCAATACCAAGGGGCCTCTCTTCCCAGTGATGGCCGACTAGGCCATATTCTGATACATATGCAGCTAGAGACACGAGCTCTGGGGGTACTGGTTAGTATGCAGCTTTTGATGACTGCCATTAAATGTTGAGTGGGCTCTGTAGTCTCTTTCTATTGATTTATGTATAGGCAAACAAATTAAAATCCACAATGATTAAAAAAGTCATCTGGTTCAATGCTGACATATCAGACAAAATAATGAGATTTATGGCATAACATATCTTGGGAAGATGTTAATTAGACTTCACATTTAATAATCTCTCAATGAAAGCATACTTTTGGATACTCCAATCTGCACTTTTAGGTGTGTGAATTATAAGCAATCTATCTCTTGTTCATTGCTGGAAATGTATAGCAACACATAATTATTATTGCATGACCACAAATAAAGGTGATGGCCCTCAGAGGCAAAGGGTGCACATGCACTCTCATGTGCCCAGTAGTACTTACTAAAGCCCAGAATAATGCCAGAATTGCGTTAAGCCACTCAAGTGTTCAAAGCAGAGAACAGGAACATGTCATCACATTGAGGTGAGAGACAAAGGGTCTTAGAACTCTTAACTGAACACAGAACAAGTTGACACAATTGCCAGACTTATTAGCAAATGGATAGAAAAGTAGGTCAGAGCCAGAGATGTTTCTCACTGAATGCAGTGAAGTTTTGAATGTATCTGAAATGTTGCCATCACTGCAACATAAGCTCAAGGGATGTCAGTTTCCCCACAGTGAGACAAAGTTTATCAGGGAGATGCTGACAGAGACTCAAGACCCACCCTTAAAACACTGTTGCAGGAACTCTATCCTTTGAAGCTGGAATACAACAAGATTTTTAAGGCAAATAGAGGTTTTCTTTTTTATTGACCATCTGAAGGACTGCCATGCAGAAGGGTATTTAGATACATTCCACAATAGTTTCTTTTTGAGATGGAGAGTTTTGGGTGCAAAACAGAGAAGACTCTTCATCAGCTTCTTTTCATCAGCTCTATAGAGAAGACTCTTCTAGACACATCAGCTCTGCAAACTATGACAGGCACTTATTTATTACACTTATACATGAGTGTAATACAGAAATGTGAGACATACAGACAACACTCCCAACCAAACCCAGAACGAGAGAAAAGAGAGTCGGGGAAAGCGATCACACTATATGGAACCAAAAAAAAAATACTATTCGGAGTACAGAAGTGGGGAGATAATTCAGCGGTTTTATAAAATTGCCAGTCAAAATAAGGCTGAATGCAGGCTACTGAGGCAGTGACCTATTTTTTTTTTTTTTGTTAATTAGATGAGAGAATTGTGATTGCTAAAATTAAGATGAGCTGGAGGAGCCTGAGTAGGGTGAGGCCAGCAAAAATAGCTAATGGGTACGGTGTCAGTCATTTAAAATGGAAAACACCTGTGCGTGGTGGCGTTAAACTGTTCATAACATAAGAAAGGGAACCAATTTCTGTATCGAATTATATGTTACTATGCTGTTCAATAGAGGCCTTTGATATACAGAAAGAGCTGAAGTCTCACTTTAGAAGTGTGTGCTCAGGGTTAGACAATAGCTGAGACACTTGTTTGGTCTCTGCCTAAAAAAACAAAAACAAAAACAAAAAAACAAGAAGTATTAAAGAGGTCTCCACATAATAATTGTGCAAAGTTAGAATACTTAAATTATTTTAGGATACTAAGATTCACTTGTGTTTCTTCTGTAAGACTGAAGAGTACTTCGTACTTGGGAATAATAAAACAGAACAAACTGTTGTCTTCTACTGAAAATGACAATTAAGGTTATTCGTGATGGCAAAAAGCCATAAAAATTATTTTAAATTTCAAATGACTTATCAGTAAATATTTTCCTCACAGTGTAGTTGCATACTTTAGTAGTTATGTGATGTATTCACTAAAATGGAAAAAAATATCTAAAAATAAGCTTTTGCTAAGACAGCATGAAATGACTCTCACTCACGTCTAATAGTTATTTCCTAAGAGTCATGTTCATGGACAGGTTCTCCTGCCTTGTCTCACCAGAGCTCTGGTAACTGACTTGGTTGCAATGTCTATTTCTTGACTTCCTCTTGTCCACTCTGGCACCGTGTTTCTGTAATTTCTTCCTGTGTCAACTGAGTCTTGTCCCCTGTGACCAAGAACTTGACATAAGCACCTTCAGGCAGCCCTGTTTATTTTGTTCAGTTTCAGAGGGCCTGTGCTGCCACAGTGAGGAAGGGATGGAGGAGATGCTCATATCCTCACAGCAAAGCTTGAATCATGGCGGCAAGAGGTACAGCCAAGGGGGTTGTTTACTCTTTGACCAATTCAGGAACACAGACTGTAATGGCAGCAGTCAGAGACAGGATATGCTTAAGGACTGACCCACTGACCTACTTCCACTCATTTTACCTTAAGTTTCAAGAACCTTCCAAAATGGTGTTGCCATCTGGGGTCTAATCTCTAAAGCATAGGCACGTGGAAATATTACATATTCCAACCACTCCCCCTCCCATATCCATGCCCTTTGAATTATTTCCCATTTATGTGTTGTTTGTGTAGCTCAGGGACCTAGCTACACATTTTCTGACTTGTTACTCTTGCCTGCAAGAGCTCACTCATTTGCAGACTCTCACGTATTTTTCCCACTGTTTCATCCTCCCGAACTCTGGAATCCTAGCCTCACTGCCTGTTTGTCTATTTCTTTCTTACCAGCCCCTTTTCAGTTTTTGATGAACTTGACATCTTCAGGGTACCGTGCTTAGCTCAATTCTTTACACTTCTCTTCGTCCTTATGGCTTCCTAAGCTCATCTGAACTATGATGATTTCTTGCCTGGCATTCAGGGATGTCTTTTGCCATATGTTTTTCCTTCCATGGTTTAGGAAAGCCAGGTCTCCAGAAGTGCATAGTAGAAACCGTTCACAACATGGCAGATCAGAAGGCAGAGAGAAATGGGGCAGGGAGGAAGCTAGAGGTGGGTATACCCTTCTAAAACCCATCGCCAGTAACTCCATCAGCTTCTGCCAGGTAGGTTCTATCCCCGAAGGTTCCACAACCTCCTAAAATACCACCACCAGTTGGAGAGTGAGCATGGCAAGCATGAGCCTTTGAGAGACCTTACAGACTTAAACAAGAATACATACTAAACCACCAGTGTGGAAAATGTTATGCATATACTCTCTGTGACTTAGGAATGGGCTCAGTCCGGATAAACCCACGAAAATACTGTATGTTGAAATTATAACTTGCCCTACTAGACATCTCATCCAGCAGTGGAGTACTGCCCTCTTGAGATTGACTGACTAGAGATACAGCTCACTGCTGCCGCTCCGCATCTATGGAGAGGACTGCATACATAGCTCTGTAGCCTGGGAAAAGATCCAAATTCAGGCCTTGAATTCCAGATGATTAGTGCTTTCATAGGATCATACAGCCAGAAAATTGTAAGAGAGACCATCAAAATTCAGAGCTTCTGTGTATTTAAATCCATAGACAGTGAAAACAAAGATTTCAAGCAATATGAAGAATTAAGAGTTTCACAATAAAGAAAAAAGAATAATAGATTTTCAAGTAAAAAGAAGGTATAAATATGTAACTTATAGTCAAAGAGGGATGTGAACATAGCCAAGTCAAAACTGTCTTATATAACACCCATGTACTCTGAGAAGCCTGTTGGGGCGTCAGTGGCCAGTGTTACTGTAGGACAGTTCTCATAGGTATCCTGCTCATAAATGAGATAAAGAATTAAGAGTTAATTGTAAGAAGAAAAGTAGGTGAAGCTAACACATGCTTAGATTTTAAGGAGAGAGAAACCAACAAAACTTAGACACATTAAAGATTTACCCATGTGTTAAAGTATATTGTAAGGTAGAACATACATAGTAGGCGGCAATATTTAACAGAAACTGACAAGTTAATTGTGAGTCAAAATCAATGCGAGGCAATAATGAACGGTTGCAGTGCGTGGATACCTATTCTATAAGAGCTTTGGATTGAAACCGTGATTTCTGAATGTAGATGCTGCTAAACTATGTTTGCATTGTGCTGTTTCAAAAATAATCTCACAAACACAGACATCGTTGGCCTTCCCATGTGCCATCTAGAGACGAGAATCAAGATTCCAGTGACGGCATTCGCTCCTGTGTGCTAGATGCGTGATTTGTGACCCCACAGTTCAAAAAGGGTGGCCTGAGAGTATAGCTCAGGGGAGCATGTGATTAGCATACCCAAGGCACTGGATTTGTCTCTAGGTCCAAGAGAATTGCATGGGGTTAAAAACGTAGTATGTACTCAGGGGTGTATTCTGTAGCAGGCAAAATAGCAGCTCCCTAAAGTTACCACCGTATTAATCTAGTATCTAACATTACGTGGCAGAAGGGACTTTGACTGTGATAAGGTTAGTGATCTTCTGATGAGATCTTATTCTGGGTTATGTGACCAGGTCCAATATAATCATGAGGACCTCTGTAGGCGAAGGAGGCAAGAGAGCCTGAAAAGGGCAGGGACCCCAGACGCAGAGACCAAGGTGGAGTGACAGCTTTTGAGATGGAAGGGCCAGGTAGAGAACAGGTAGCCTCTACATGCTTTAAAAGGCAAGAAAATAGATTCTACCCTGCAACACTGAGAGGGGGCAGAGTCCTACATGTTTAAATCTACTTACTTAGTGTGTGTGTGTGTGTGTGTGTGTGTGCGCGCGCGCGCACGTGCACATGCATATGTGTGTATCTAACTGTGTGCATAGAAACTCATAAATTTACATCTTTAATTAAAAAGTTTTAATTTGTCTATGTCCGTGAGCCTATATTACATGTGCGCGAGTGCCCACAGAGGCAAGACAAGGGCATCAGACAGATCCTGAGGAGTTGGAGTTACAAGCAGGTGTGAGCCACCTGATAGGGTGTTAAAACCAGACTCAGGTCCTCTGACCCGACCACATGAACTCCTAACCACTGAGCCATCTCTCCAGCCCTGAGTTTGTGTTGTTTCAACATCCCCCCTCCCCTGCCCCCACTGGTTTGTAGTACTTAGCAGCCTAAGAAGACAATGTAAATGGAGCAGGATTTCATTTTATCAAACCCCAGACTAAAAGAAATGGTGATGTCTCACAGCGACGGCGACGTATTGAAGTCTGTCTCTTATTAAATATTTAAAAAATTTTTATGCCTGTATGTATGAATGTGTACCATGTATATGCAGTGCCTGTGGGTGTCAGAAGAGGATGTGGGATGCCTTGGGACTGGAGTTACAGACAGTTGTGAGCTGCCATGTGGGTGTTGGACATGAACCAGGGTCCTCTGGAAGAGCAGCCACCTCTCCAGCCCCCGACATCTGTTCTTCTGTTTCTGTGTGCACTCCTATCTCCATGTTTTCAGCTCAGTAGTCAGAGCGTTATCCAGTCATCGTGGAATGTTCTCGTTCTAGGTTCTGTTCTACGTTTTACCCATGTCCATCCACTTAATGTGTTAAACACTGACAGGTGATCAGTGCTTTCTTTGTTCCCGAGTTACAGAGGAGAACACCATGGATGAGAAAAGCTAGGTGATTCTCTCATGTAATTAGTAAATACAGGATTTGAACACAACTTCCGGGAATCAAACAGTTTTCCCCAGAACTAACATCACAGCCTTCTACTGCGCAGCTTTCAAAGAGGGTTCCATTGAGTAATGTGCTTGAGCAAAAGGGACTTAAGACAAATAATTAATATAAATAATTATAAATAAATTAATAGAAATCAGTGACCTCAAACAGGCACGCTAATGGGCTAATCTGGGTAGGCCCATCATAATCACAGGTACCCTTAAAATACCTGGTTAAATGCTTTGCATATTTTCTCCACCATGAAATAAAATAAAAAAAGAAGTTTCTTTGGCTGAGGGCAAAGAGTTAGTGGCAGAAGTTCGATTTAAATCAAGGTAAAGATCTCATATGCTGATGTCAGACTGAAGATAAAGAGACCCTTGTTGAATACTCACAGGAGCAAATATGGAGATTAAAGTATAAAGCAGAGACTGAAGGAAAGGCCATCCAGAGACTGTCCCTCCTGGGGATTCATCCCATATACAGTTACCAAACCCAGACACTATTGTGGATGCCAAGAAGTACATGCTGAAAGGAGCCTAATATGGCTGTCTCCTGAAAGGTCCTGCCAGAGCCTTAAAAATACAGAGGCGGATGTTTGCAGCCAACCATTGGACTGAGTGGTCCCCAGGAGAGGAGTTAGAGAAAGGACTGAAGGAGATGAAGGGGTTTGCAACCCCATAGGAAGAACAATGATATCAACCAACCAGACCACTCAGAGCTCTCAGGGACTGAACCATCAATCAAGGAGTACACATGGCTCTAGCTGCATATGTAGCAGAGGATGGCCTTGTTAGGCATCAATGGGAGGAGAGGTTCTTGATCCTATGAAGGCTGGATAGATGCCCCAGTGTAGGGGAATTGAGGTCAAAGAGGTGGGAGTGGGTGGATGGGTGGAGAAACACCCTCATAGAAGCATGGGGAGGGAGGATGGGATAGGGGGTTTACAGGAGGGGGGAGGAGCCAGGAAAGGGGATAACATTTGAAATGTAAATATAGAAAATATCCAATAAAAAGTGAATAAAAAAGAAATCATAATGTATTGTATATACATATGAAAATGTCAAAGAATACATGTAATTTTAAAAATTGGGCAATAGAGTTGGATAAACATCTTATAAAAGACATAGAAAACAGCCAGAGTTACATGAAAAACAAATGGCCAACATCTCTGTCACCATGGAAATCAAATAAAAAACAAACAGCTAGATATCCCTACAGTCCAGAAATCATGAGCATCCCTAAAATGACAGAAGTTAACAGGCTCTAGCAAGGATGTGGAGGGAGAGGCACCTCTTACACACTATTGGTGGGATTGAATCTAGTATACTCAATACAGCAAACAAGAATCTAAAGATTGTACTAGTCCATGAGCCAACAATCCCACTCCTGAGAACATATCCAAAGGACGTTAAATCAGTATAAAGAGGCATCAGCACTCCCATGTTGACCACAGTACTATTTATAGCAGCTAAGAGGGGAATGGCCTCAGTGCTCTTTAACTGATGGTGGATGGATAAAAGAAGTGTGGTGTGTATACACAATGGAATACTATTCAGCCAAAGATAATGTCCAATCTATTTCAAGTAAATATTTTGAATGTTTCTACCACAAAGGCATGTTTGAGGAGAATAATGCTTTAAAAAGACACAATACATGTATCAAAGTATTATATGATGCCTCATAAATATGTGTAACTTTTTTGTTTGTCCTACTAGCTAAGAATAAATTCATCTGAAAATGGAAAAAGAAAAAAAAGATACCCTTGTATAATTTACCCAACTTTTGACCAGGGGAGTCTCAACCTTTTTGATCTCCACAGCTGATTGCTTTCTTTTCAAAACAAGATTTCTTTTCTTTTCCTTCTTTTTTTTTAAACATTAGGTATTTTCTTTATTTACATTTCAAATGTTATCCCCTTTCCTAGTTTCCCCTCCAAAAATCACCTATCTTCTCCCCTCTCCCCCTGCTCCCCAACCCACCCACTCCCACTTCCTGACCTAGGCATTCCCCTATACTGGGGCATAGAGCCTTCACAGGACCAAGGGCCTCTCCTTCCATTGATGACCAACTAGGCCATCCTCTGCTACATATGCAGCTAGGGCCACGAGTTCCTCTGTGTATTTTCTTTGATTGGTGGTTTAGTCCCAGGGAGCTCTGGGGTTACTAGTTAGTTTATATTGTTGTTCCTCCTAGGGGGCTGCAAACCCCTCCAGCTCCTTGGGTACTTTCTCTAGCTCCTTCATTGGGGACCCTGTGCTCCATCAAATGGATGACTGTGAGCATCCACTTCTGTATTAGTCAGGCAGTGGCAGAGCCTCTCAGGAGACAGCTATATCAGTCTCCTGTCCTCAAGCTCTTGTTGGCATCTGCCATAGTGTCTGGGTTTGGTGGTTGTTTATGGGATGGATCCCCAGGTGGGGCAGTATCTGGATGGTCATTCCTTCAGTCTCTGCTCCGAACTTTGTCTCTGTAACTCCTCCCATGGGTATTTTGTTCTCCCTTCTAAGAAGGATCGAAGTGTCCACACTTTGGTCTTCCTTCTTCTTGAGTTTCATGTGTTTTGCAAATTGTATCTTGGTTATTTTGAGCTTCTGGGCTAATGTCCACTTATCAGTGAGTGCATATCATGTGTAATTTTTTGTGATTGAGTTACCTCACTCAGGATGATATCCTCCAGATCCATCCATTTGTCTAAGAATTTCATGAATTCATTGTTTTTAATAGCTGAGTAGTATTCCATTGTGTAAATGTACCACATTTTCTGTATCCATTCCTCTGCTGGGGGACATCTGGGTTCTTTCCAGCTTCTGGCTATTATAAATAAGGCTGCTATACACATAGTGGAGCATGTGCCCTTATTAAAAGTTGGAACATCTTCTGGTATATGCCCAGGAGTGGTATTGCTGGATCTTCTGGTAGAACTATGTCCAATTTTCTGAGAAACTGCCAAGTTGATTTCCAGAGTGGTTGTACAAGCTTGCAATCCCACCAACAATGAAGGAGTGTTCCTCTTTCTCCACATCCTCACCATCATCTGCTGTCACCTGAATTTTTGATCTTAGTCATTCTGACTGGTGTGAGGTGGAATGTCAGGGATGTTCAAAACAAAATTTATTTTAAAGCACATGTCTCTGTCTCTCTCTGTGTCTCTGTCTCTGTCTCTCTCTTTGTGTGTGTGTGTTTGTGCATGTGTGCTTCTGGGTGCTCAGAGTCAAGAAGATGGCATCCGATGCCCTAGAATTAGATTTACAAGTTTTGTGGCCATCTGAATAGTGAGGAACCAAAAAATCAGGTCCTCTGCAATAGTAGCTCTTAACTGCTAAGCCATCATTCCAGCCCCATACAATTGCTTTCTTACAAGAACCTTGAGCTGGGCTGGCTCCTGAAACAGCTTGCTGTGATGTTGTGTAGTCCATTTCTTCTTATACTTCTCCTTTCTCTGTCTCTCTCTCATCTACTTATCACATCTTCTTTGCTGTTTGCCTTTCTACTTGCTCCTCCATCCACTCGTGTACACACACACACCTACTCACACCCACATAGCATTTGCTAGGTGTGGGGTGTAGAAGGCTTATTTAGTAAAGGTTGAATGAATAATGGGAAGGGAGTAT
Source organism: Mus musculus (assembly GCF_000001635.26). Lineage (NCBI taxonomy): Eukaryota > Metazoa > Chordata > Mammalia > Rodentia > Muridae > Mus > Mus musculus. The sequence goes on along the minus strand of NC_000083.6, from coordinate 70,545,142 downwards.
GGGCAGTTTCTCTCAATATGGTCCTAAGGAAATGCTGCCAAATTTTCAGAGATAGCTCTCTAGTGGGTTAGTTAATTTCCTTTGCTATGGCAAAGTACCCTTAACAAAAGCAATTTAGAAGGGAAGAATTTATTTTGTAATTCCAAGTTATGCTCCATCACTGTGAGGAAGTCAAGGGAACAGGGACTTAAGCCACCTTGAAATCCACAGTAACCAGCAGAGAGAAATGAACGTGTTTTTGTTGTGCCTGTGCATGTGTGGCTTTCTCTGTTCTCATATAGTTCAGGATCCCTGCGTAAGGAATGGTACCACCCACAGTGGGCCAATCTTTCCCTCTTAACTGTGGTCAAGATAATTCTCTATACACATGCCCACAAGTCAACCTGCTAGATAATCACTTGCTGAGACTTTCTTCTCAGGTGAGTCTATATATGTCAAGTTGACAATGAAACTAACCTTTACAGAAGAGTTCTTTTCCTTTGCTCTTCTCTTCCTAAAACCCAGGTTTTCCTAAAACTGTAATCCTTTACATCTCCAAATACTTTGTCCAGAAATCTTCCTTGTATTATACTGATGTGCTTAATATACCACTAGACCTTAAGGTCTTTGAATATATTGTTTTACAGAATTTTACATTTCCATCTCCTCTTAGTACTCACCCTTGAATATGTAGAGATCTTCATGTTTTTGTTACTTGAACTGATCACTTAAGTAAAGTTCCTTTAAGACACGCCTCTAATTTCCAGAAGAGTATCTACTTACTTCAGGAACTGTTCACCATCAATAAGATGTTTAAATACCACTCACGCACATATTATATACACACATAAACATGCATATACTCATCACAAACATTTTCAAAACCTACATATATTTAAATTGTTCTTCAGTCACAACCTAAATTTCTTTTCTTGTGAATTCATTCCATGAAGAGGAATGGAAGTCATCAATACTATGATTTTAAGGAACACTTTTATTAAACTTTTAGACTGTTTTTCATTATACCTTTGAGGACCAGTTAATACAAAAAGACTATGCACTATGATACCTAAGCATTTTTACCAATGGTGGAGGCTAGAAAATGTGCTATAATCTTGTTAACCTAATAACATAAATGAGGTTGAATTGACATGATTTAATTCTGGCAATCCTTTCATTCTTTATAAACTCCTGTTATGCAAATAATTAACATTTCATTCTTATAGGTGAAAATATTTTATTATAAAACAATGATCTGAGAGGAAGTAGAAGCTGCAGAATGTATGATGACTGTACTCATTTCAAATTAACTTTATCTGAGTTTAAACAAAAAGAGAAAGGTGTTAAATAGGGGATTGGCAGAACACTAAATTATTTGCAAGGTGAGTCATATACACAAGGAAAACTCCGAACAAGGTAGGAGGCAAAGCAATAAAGATTATGTTGACTTCAAGGTCATTAGTGAACATGACTCCCATACCCTGATATATTTCAAAGGCTTTACTACTACATATTATTGCTTATTCTAAGGATTTAGCACAAACTCTACCTCACTTGGGTATTATATGACTCACTATTATATATCTCTGGGCAGTTAGCTGATATTCTATGAGTAGACCTTTGAAAGAAATACAATTTCCTGCAGACCTGGTATAGTTATTTAATGTACTACAAAGTTGGTACACTTTAAATATTTAACCAACCTTGTAGACAACATGGATCTCATGCTAGGCAGAATTCTGATTCATAATACATCTGAAAGATGATCAGCAAGCTCCACAAAGATGAGGGTAGACAAAGTATAAAGTCATATTGATCTAGAGAGGAATCTGGTTTGGGATTCCAAACTTACTTCTGTAAATCTGCTGTCGCTTATAGAAATGAACACTACTAAGCACAGTGAACCACTAGGCAGAGCTGATTTGGGCACAAGAATCTTCAAGAACTAAGGTAAGAACAGTTTGATTGGCTCAATCATGATGTTTCTTTTTGAAATGAATAGATGAATAAACAACTCATTACAAGAGCTGTGAGCAATGGTCCTTTCATGAGCTGAGATCTGATTTTCCACCTACATGAAATGATGCCATACTGTTGCAAGTCAACCTTTGTAGATATGACTTTCTAAGTGAATCTCATATAGCCTTTGCTTTCTCTCTCTTTCTTTCTTTCTTTCTTTCTTTCTTTCTTTCTTTCTTTCTTTCTTTCTTTCTTTCTTTCTTTCCTTTCTTTCTCTTTCTTTCCTTCCTTCTTTCCTTCTTTCTTTCCTTCCTTCCTTCCTTCCTTCCTTCCTTCCTTCCTTCCTTCCTTTCTTTCTTTCTTTCTTTCTTTCTTTCTTTTATTTTTGGTTTTTTTGAGGCAGGGTTACTCTGTGTAGCCCTGGCTGTCCTGAAACTCACTCTGTAGACCAGGCTGGTCTCAAACTCAGAAATTCACCTGCCTCTGCCTCCCAAATGCTGGGATTAAAGGTGTGCCCCACCACGACCGGCTTCAGCCTTTGCTTTCAAACACAGCCATTTCCCAAACCTGACTGTATCTAGCCATAAAGGTAGAACCTAGTTCTAAAATTCATACTTGATAATTTCTATTAAGAAAATAAATTCCTGCAAAGGAATATGATCTTGGAAAATACTGAAGTAAATGTTTACAATACAGCTGGGTGGCATAGACAGTGAAGAGACATTGGAAATACAACAGCCCGGGGCATGAATTTCAATTCTATCACTTCATAGCAATATAATCTTGAACAAATATATTTCTTCCTTCTTAATAAAACAAGGATATGAATTATTACTCCAGAACCTTCAGAAATTCAAACACCACGAGGGCCACAGAGGTCTACAGAGCCATCTCAGCAAGTGTTAGTTCTTTGTTCTTTTCTATCCTTCTGTCTTCCTCTCCTCCCCCTTCATATTATTATTGTTACCATTATTCACTAAGATGCTGAGCTTCAATTGTCAACTTGATATAGCCTGGAATCATCCAGGAATAGTTTCTACGAGGGGCTGCCTGTATTGAGTTGGTCTATGGAGGAGTGTCTTAATTGAATTGATGTAGGAAAGCCCAGTTCATTGATGTGGTTGGTGCCGTTCCCTAGGCAGGGATTCCTGAATGATACAAGAAAGAAGAAATTGATCTGAGCGCAAGCAAGCCAGTCAGTGAGCACTGCTTTCTTTTTACTCTGAGCTGTTGATGTGACTAGCATAGCTGTTTGAAGTTTCTGCCTGGTTTTTCCCATAGTAATGGACCATGATCTGGAATTGGGGCGAAACAAATTCCTTTCTCCTACAAAATGCTGCCTTGTCAGGGTAACTGATCACAGCAACAGAATGAAAGTAGGGCAGTCACTACTGCGCCGAGGAAGGTTCAGTACAGTGTGGAAATAAGAGGTTCCTTTTTAATGAATGAATGAATGAATGAATGAATTAATTAATTAATTAATATATATATTTATTTAACGTATGAATACACTGTAGCTGTTTTCAGACACACCAGAAGAGGGCATCTGATCCCATTACAGAGGGTTGGGAGCCATCATGTGGTTGTTGGAAATTGAACTCAGAACTTCTGGAAGAACAGTCAGTGCTCTTAACTGCTGAGTCATCCTTCTAGCCCCTAGAACTGTCTAATAAGCATCAGCTAGGAAGCAAGGGGCTTGAGCTTTCTGAGAAAAGTCAATTCCTCTTTTTAGATCACAGCTGAGGAAAACGGAATGAATAGAATGAAAGTAATGTAAAAATGTATGTGTTAGTATGAGAGGAAAAACAGAAAATAAGATCTAAAATCAGTTAAAAACGATGGAAATAAGTTCTTATCAAATAACAATTCCAATGAATATAAATGGCTTAAATTCTCCAACATATGAGGTTTAAATGGATGAAGAAAAGGATTTAGTCATATGCTGCTTTAAAAAGGCTGGTTTTATAGAAACACTGAATGGATGGGAAATGTTGAGAATCAAGAGAGAGTAGATCTAAGTGTATGTTCCTAGTCAAAAAGACAAAATTGTAAGAAGGAAAAAAATAAACAAAAGATCATTATATAAAAGGATTTAGCAAAAGGATACACACTGACTGGTTTTGTGTATTAACTTGCCAAAAGTTGGAGTCATCAGAGACAAAGGAGCCTTAGGTGAGAAGACATTTTCTCAATTCGTGATCAATGAAGGAGTGTCCAGCCCATTGTGAGTGATGTCACCTGGAGTGGTGGTCCTGGATTCTATAAGAAAGCAGCTGAACAAGCCACGAGGAGGAAGCCAGTAAGCAGCATCCCTCCACAGCCTCTATATCAGCTTGTGACTCCAGGTTCCAGGACTGCCAGAGTTCCTGTCCTGACTTTCTCTAGTGATGGACTATGATCTGGAAATGCAAGGGGGAATTAACTCGTTCCTCCCTACCTTGTCTTCTGGCCATGGAGTTTCATTGCTGCAATAGGAACCCTAACTCAGACAGGATGTTAAGAGATATATTTATAAAAATACATGCATGCAAAAATGAACTGAAAGTGAAGATCTGTGATACAGCTTCTGGGAGGGCATTGGCTATGATGGAGTTGGAGGAAGCACTTGGTAATTAAGCTCTTTGAGTCATATATACTATTCACACATGGTTGTAAGAAATAATACCGAATGAGAAACAGTGGATTAAATGTGTCCTCTGTATTCAGACGACGAAGACAGTTGCAAGAAGGAGAAGGACCAGGCCTACTTGATCACGGTGCTCTACTGTTCACACCAGCTCCCTGACCTGTGGACCAGCATCCCTTGTGCTCAAGAGCCAGTAAACTTTCTTCAGAAAAGAACCCAGACTACTGGCATTATCATGAGGACTATAACCACCTCAGCCACACCACTGCTGATCAGTGCTCACAGTCTCTGCTAGTGCACAGCTTATAGGAAAGACACTCAAGAATGCAGACATAAAAGTCTGAGTTGTTGAAAGGTAAGCATGGAGATTGGGCTGAAAAATAGTGAAGAGAGATACCAACGCCAGGCCAAGGGGAGGCAAAACCATCTCACCCCAGTGAGAAGAAAATATGGCATAAGAGCATAGAAGAATACCTTCTATTTTATGTTATTGTCTATTTTACTTTGTATGCTTTATTGTCTTAGGTTTTTCTATATTCTGATTTTTATGATTATTTAAAACCTAGTACTTTAACTGTTAACTATCATGTTTTAACTTTCATATTGTTGGAAAGAACTTTCATATCTGTCTTTTTATTTTCCTATACATACAAATATTTGTACATCTATCATAGCCTCTCTAGTGCCTACGCCATTTACTTTTCTTCTCAGAGAAAGCAGAAAATGTCACAAAGGTCTTGACATTCTGATAGTTGGGACTGATATTTATGTTTAGGTAAACCAACTAAACATCTGTAAAGAAACTTCAGTGATAAACTATACCAATCATCGACTGGATTCAAGAGTTGTCTACTGAATATTCTACCTGTCAGATAAGGATTAGACAGTCTTCTCAGGGGCATAGAGACCTTCTCCAAAGTTAACACATTAGGGTATGGTCACATCAACAAATACATAAGAGACAATAGGTACCTCTCTGTGTGGGAAGGATATGGTTAAAGAGCAAGAACCAGCCTTCTCAAGGACAAAGATATTAAAGTAATCCTTGTATCTTATCAGACCACAGTAGGAAAAAAAAAAACTAGAAACCAGCAGCCAAAAACCCAACCCAACTCCAAAATCAAAACCAACTGAGAAACTATTCAGGTAGCCATGGAGACGGAGCAATAGACATTTGAACGAACAGTGGCTGGCTGAGAAACTTGGAGAGAAAATGAAAATTTCCCAGGATTAAGCGAAAACAATAACATTATGTATGAGCATATAGCCAGGCCTGTCAGAAGAGGGAATCTTTTTTTTTTCCATTTTTTATTAGGTATTTAGCTCATTTACATTTCCAATGCTATACCAAAAGTCCCCCATATCCACCCACCCCTAGAAGAGGGAATCTTATAAGCACCCCTGTCAAAGAATGATGCACTTCACAGTCATCCAGAAGACACCAAAACCAAACCCAGTACCAGGAAAGAATAGCAAAGACAAGGACAGAAAATAATGGAGCACAGATAAAAGAACACTGCAAAGAATCAGTAAGAAAGAAAGTTGGAAAGTGAACGAGAAACCCCTAAGCTAGCACAAAGAAAGAGTAGACACAAATTAACAAAAGTAGAGAAAAATGGAGTTGTTATAACAGACTCCAATGAAATCCAAACAATTAGGAAACATTTAGAAAGCCTATATTTAAAAAAAAAACAACTAGAAAACCCATAAAACAGATACATTTCTACAAAGATGGATAAGACTCATATGTTTTACTAAAATTAAATCTGCAGGATGAAAACAATTTAAATGGATTTGTAATAGTCAGTGAGATTGAAGAGAAGGCAAGGACCACACAGATTAAGGACGATTTAATACAAATAGTTCTCAAGTTGTTCCATGAAAAAAGGGAGAAAAGGAACAGTAGCAAATTCGGTCTATGAAACCAGCACTGGGCTGATACTCAAGCTAGAAATAGACAGAAACTAAAATCTACAAAGATACAAGAGTTCTCAACAGAATATCTGTGAACTGGATTCAAGAACACCTTAAGATCACCTATTACAGTCAGGTCGATTTCATCCCAGGGATGCAAAGTCGGTTCAATATGAATGTATCAATAAATGTAACACACCATATAAATGCCTTAAGGACAAAATCAGATGATTATTTCAATAAATGTGCAAAAGTTATTTGACAGTATTTAAAGTGCTCCCCCCCCCATGATAAATTCTGGGGAAATGAGGAATATGTAGAACATATTCCAACAGAATAAAGAGTACATTAAACGAACCTATAGCCAATGTTATTCTAAGTGAGTGGAACTGAGATATTTTCTTTATAATCTGGAACATAACAAGGGTGTCTATTGTCCCCTTTCTTAGTATAGTACACAATGTCTTACACTGAGCAGTAAGACAAAAGAAAGATATGAAAAGAATACAAGAAGCAAAGAAAGACATCAAATTATCCCTATTTCTAGACAATATAATTTTTTTTGCTATTAGAAAATTATAATTTTTTTCAATTTTTATTGAAAAAAATTATAATTTTTTTTCCAATTTTTATTAGATATATTCTTCATTTACATTTCAAATGCTATCCCGAAAGTCCCCTATATCCTCCCTCTGCCCTGCTCCCTTAACCACCCACTCCCACTTCTTGGCCCTGGCGTTCCCCTGTACTGGGGCATATAAAGTTTGCAAGACCAAGGGGCCTCTCTTCCCAATGATGGCCGACTAGGCCATCTTCTGCTACATATACAGCTAGAAACCAGCACGAGCTCTGCTGGGGATACTGGTTAGTTCATATTGTTGTTCCACCTATAGGGTTGCAGACCTCTTCAGCTCCTTGAATACTTTCTCTAGCTTCTCCATTGGGGGCCCTGGACAATATAATTTTGTAATTAAAACTTTCCATGGACACTACCAAAAAAACTTGTACAACTAACAAACATATCCAGGAAAGTTGTAGGATACCAAATCAACACGTAAATATCAGTTGTTTTTTATATGCCAAAAGAAAAGTTGCTGAAAAAGAAAATAGGGAAATATTACGTTTATTATAACTTCAAAGAAAGCATTTAGGAATAAGTATAATTAAAAAGGGGTAAAAGACCACAATGAAAATTTAAAGCAACAACAACAATAACAACAACAACAAAAGAAACTGAAGAAGACGCCGGACAACATAATAGCCTTCCATGTTGCCGGATTGACAGAATTAATATTGGGAAAACGACTGTTTACAAAAGCAATCTGCAGGTGCAGTCTCTACCAAAACCCCAATGACATGATTCAAACGACTAGCAAAGATAGTGACGTTCACATGGCAGCAAAAGCAGCACGAATCACCAAGAGCATTGTTGGAGGGAACGTAATATCTGAACATATACACCTAAATATATATATTTAATGAGTTCCAGCCTGTTTCAAAAACCAAACCAAACAGATCTAAGACTTGAGTTTAAAAAAACCTACTAGAAGAAAAAAAATAAAAGCTACTGGAAGAAAACACTTGACAGCATAGACAGAGATAGGAACTTTCTATTGAGGTCTCTAACAGCACAGAGAGTAACCCCAAGAATTAACAAATGGGATTTCGTGCACTTAAAACGCTTTGTGTAGCAAAGGTAACCAGAACATACAGTTCGTAAAATTCGAGAAAAATTTCCCCAGCTGCATGCCAGAGATGACATGAATACCTGAGAACTCCAAATTTTAAACAAAACTCCACCAGCCAAAGCAAGCAAGCAAGCAAGCAAGCAAGCAAGCAAGCAAGCAAACAAACAAACAAACATGGGCTAATGGACTGAGGAAGTAGTTCTCAAAAGAATCCATGCAAGTGGCTAATAAACATTTTAAAAATATTTGGGAGCTGGGGCGATGACTCGGTTAGCAGCTGTGTAAGCATGGATACCTGAGTTCAGATTCGGAGGGTCTATGAAAATACCCGGCAGTGAGCATCTGTAATGCCAAAGCTTGAGGCAGCTGTTGTGGAGACAGGGGATTCCAGAGGCTTGTTGGACATTTTACCCAAATCAAGAGTGAGAAATACGTGTCGTGAGAAATCGTGACAGATAACATTGATGGTCAACTTGCTGGACCTGAGAGACACATGGAAGATGATAACTCTGAGCCTGTCTTGGGGGTGGGGATTAACAAGATTATCTTAACTAAAGTAAGAAGATCCACCCTGACTGTGGGGGCACCATCCCTTGGGTTGGGGTCCTGGACAGGTATAAAGAAAGAGAGAACCAGTAGAACAGGCTATTTGCCTCTGTTTCGTGACTGTAAACACAATGGAACCTGGTGTTGCAAGCTCCTGCCACTCAGATTCTCCACCATGTACCTCTGAACTGTGAGCCAGACTAAACGCTTCCTCCCTCAAGGGGCTTTGTCAGGTGTGTTGTCATAGCAACCAGACAACTAACTATCCAAGAAACCCCGACTCAAAACATAGGAATGATTGAAAAAGGATACCTGACATTGACCTCTGACCTCTGTACACATAGAAATACATGTGTGTACCCATAAAACAAGTGCAGCATTCTCTCTGTCTCTCTCTCTCTCTGTCTCTCTCTCTCTCTGTCTCTCTCTCTCAGTATCCTTAGCCATCAGGTAAATTCAAATTAAAACAATTACAACTACTTCTACAGTTCCTCTTACTCCAATCATAATGGCTACATAAAACCAAATGAGGATGTGAAGATGTGTGGCAAGTGGAACCTTTGACCCTTTGTTAGAGGGACTAATTATCAGATGACCCAGTCATACCACTCCTGAATATATACCCAAAGCAGTCTGTATCATACTATATCCTACAACTATATTTATTCTACTTATAACAGCAAGTAAGCAGAATCATTCTTTATGCCAATCAACAAACAAATGAATAATAAAAATGTAGCACATATATATGAGGGGATTTTATTCATCCATAACAGCAAAATGAAATTCTGAAACATGCAAGGAAATGGAGGGATATAAAATTATTACATTAAATGAGGTCACTTTTAAAGACTATACTATCCTATGCTGATCCTAACTTCAAATTTTTATGTGTGTATATTTGTGTAAATGAGTGTGGGTATGGACGGGAAAGAGGACTACAAGAAAGGAACAAAGAAGACTTTTTAAAAACTATGTTAATATGCATATGCAAATGTGACCAAATATGTTTGCATCCAAATATTCATGTCTGTTGAGGCTTGAGGTTGGTATCAGTGTCTTCTTTGATTGTTCATCACCTTATACATTAGACAGGGTCTTTCACAAACCTGGAGTTCACTCTTTTGAGTTCACTAGTTTGGCTAGTCAGCTTGCTCTGGGGTAAATCCCAGTGTGCTGTGATTACAGCTGAGTCATCGTGTCCACCTGGATTTTTATCCAGGCTGTGGGGATCTGAGTCTGGGTCTTCTGAGCTGCCATGTGTGTGTGTGTGTGTGTGTGTGTGTGTGTGTGTGTGTGTGTGTGTGTGTGTGTCTGTATGTGTAAAATTTAAATTCTTTTGAGACGAGTTTTCACTCCGCAGTCTCAGTTGTCCTGGAACTCACTCTGTAGACCAGGCTGAGCTCCATCTTACAGAGATCTTCCTGCCTCTGCCTCCCAGGTGCTGGGGTATGGGGTAAAAGGCATATACTAGCAAGCCTGGTTAGTGAAGGTTTCTTTTGGGGGAGGGGAGATTAATAGGAAACGTGTTGTGATTAGAAAGTGACTACTGTGAGAGGAAGGGAGGGGGCAAAAGGATCAGGCAAACAAGTTATGCAAATAGAAGCAATTTCTTTTTATGCTAATAGGAGGTAGTGAAGTAATATATGCATTCAATATCAGAGCACCTCAGTACACAAAGCAAAGAGTAATGGCTACAGAAAGGGAGGGTATAGGAGCAGCAGGGAACCCATCACTCTTTCTGCAATGGCTTTCCAGACAGAAAAATCAACAAAGAAACATACTTAAGCTGTGTTCCCACGGAGCACTCCAACAGTCACAGAATACATACTGAGTTCTACATGGAACAGTTGCTAGGAGAGTTGCTGTTGGACTTTAACAACTCTAGGAGATTGCATCAAATGTAGGAGATTGCACCAATGTAGGAGATTGCAACAAAGGATGGAGATTGCAACAAATGATGGAGATTGCAACAAATGTAAGAGACTGCAGTCACATTAAGTCTTTTCCTCACCACAAAACCCCTAGAAATCAGTTACACGAGGAATCTTAGAAACTTTGCAACTAAATAAAACGCTTCTAATTAACCAATGGGTCAATGAACCAATTAAAAGTGAAGCACACTGCTCCCAAACTTCGTATGGAATGAGAATGGCCTCCAGTGGTCTAGACCCAGGGTTGCTCAGGCTCTCTTCCTGTTGCCTGGGGATCTGGAGATGAGCTAGCTCTCAGCTACTGCTCCAGTGTCTGCCTGCCTACCTGCCATTATGATCTCCGCCATGAAGATCATGGACTGACCCTCTGAAACAGTAAGCAAGCCTCCAATTAGATGCTTCCTTTCCCAAGTTATCGTGGTCATGGTGTCTCTTCATAACAACAGGGCAGTAACTAAGACGGGATCTGTCAAAAGCCATTCTAGAAAGTAAGACTGAAGCAATTAACATTTTTCATAAAAAGGAAGACTTCAAATAAATAACCTAAGGTTGGACCTCAGAGATTAATAAGATACAAAAAAAAAAAATAGCCCAAGTAAAATGAGCAGATAGCAAAAAGTAGCCAAAACAAAAGGAGTAGAAGAAAGGAAATAATAAAAGCAGAAATCGATGAAATACAGACAAGGAAGATAATGCAAGGCACGAAACAAAGTAACCATAGGTGAGACCAGTGATGCTTAGCTACAAAAAGAGAGAAAAGTCAATAAATTCAGAGGCAGAATAAAAGCAGACACAGTGCAGCAGATACTCGGAAGCATAAAGGATGCTAGTAGAGTATGGTGATAGTAAGCATTGATTACAAACTTGACAGGATCTATGATCACTGATGAGGCCAGCCTGTGTATGCACCCGTGAGGGGTGTTCTACCCTGGGTTAATCGAGATGAAAAGACTGGCTGGGACACACTGCATACAGAAGAGAAATCAGGCAGAACGTGAGTGTTCTCCTCTTTCTACTGCCCTATGGGTGAGGGATGAACAGATAGAGCTTTCTCATCACGACTGTATGCTGGAACTTCCTGGAACAGAATAAGCCCGTTTCCTCCTCAGTGATAGGAAGAGTAACTGAGACAGTTACCATACCGATTTAGATAATCTAGGAAAAATTTGATGAATTCCTGGAGACAGAATCTGCCAAGATCATATTACAAAGAAATTTAAAAAGACATGTAGTCCAATTACAAGTTGAGTAAATTACTCATAAAAATCTTCCATAAGTAATTGCTTTAAGAGATAATGACCTGATGGTGCCCTTGTTGAATTAAATGCAACATACGAAGTACAACCAGTTCTTCTCAAATTATTCAGTTGAAGAGGATGGGGGTTACTTCCAAAGTCATCTTATAAGGTCCCCAAATCAAACACAATAAATAAAATTAGAAAGCACTGACCACTAAGAAACATGATTAGAAATTTTCTTAAAATCCTTAGACATGAGAAACAACAGCACATTAAAAAGACTCTTCATCATGAAAAACCGTGATTCCTTCCAGGCATGCAAGGACACTGCAATACATGCAAATTCATGACTGGGATACCCTCCTAGAATCGGCAAACTTAGACACAAAACATGGCATCATTTCAGTAGATGAAAAAAAAGCAGTCAAAACTCAACATCCTTTCATAATAAGCCCTTCTAAAATCAAATAAAGAAGGACCACACATCATCACCACATCAGAGACATCCATGACAAAGCCAGGCTAAGACACATCATCACCCCACCAGAGACAATCCATGACAAAGCCGGGCTAAGACACGGGACACCAGAGTCTGGGAGCACCTTCTGGACACAGAACAAGACAGGGATGCTCATTTGTATTACTTTTTCTTCAGCACAGGATGACAATACCTGGCCAGAGCCCCGAGGTGAAAGAAAAAAAAGGTATCCAAACTGGAAAGGAAATACATTAAGTTGTCCCTCTTTGAAGCCGACATAGTATTATATAGAAAGTCTTAGAGACGCCACTGAAATCTGTTGGTTCTAACAAATGAATTCAGGAAGATTTCAGGAAAACAAAACCCAAAACCAACCAAACCAAAAAACAAACAAACAAACAAACAAAAAACATAAATTAGTATTGTACATAGGCAGTAAACCATTTACAAAAGAATTTAAGAAAACAGTCCACTTCCAATAGCTGAAGCAACATGTAGGCATACATTTATGCTAAAAGGTAAAATATCCCTTCTCTGAAAATTAGAAAACATTGATGAAAGAAACTGAAAGAGACACAGATTAACAGGAAGATCTGATGCTCAATGGATCAGACACATAAATATTGCTTAGTGCTCTTGCAGATTCACTGAAACTCCTATCAAAACACCAGTCATACTTTTCACAGAAATAGGATGTAGCAATTCTGAAGTTTGTGTGGGACCAGAAAAATCTGAATGCACGAAGAAATATTGAGAAAAGCAAAACAAAACAAAGATGGAGGCCGCATTACCTCTCTTACAAATAAGGCTGGGTGATAATGTGTTCCCAGTGTTCTCGATTCATATGATATGGTGAAAGCTGGGTCATCAGACAGCCAAGCAGTGGCTGAAAACCCACCCTAAAACAGCCAATGAAAATAAGCCCAAAAACTTGGACATAGCTTGTTTTGACAGATGTTCTAGCAATGGGGACCAGGAAAATGCTTAAAGAAATCATCTTGAGAAACTGAATGTTCACAGGTAAACCTTTATCTAGAATTAACTCAAAATGGACTAAAGACCCTAAATATTATTTGAAAAACTATGAAAAGACTTGAACAACACAGGGGGGGGGTGACTTTTCCTTGACCTGGGCAATGACCTTTGTGATTTAATTTCAGAAGCACAGATGACAATGGCAAAAAGGAGAAATGTGAGGATCTCTGTCTACACAGTTTTCTCTGCATAGCAAAGAAAACATTCAGAAAGTTCCTAGACAACTACCAACTGGGAGCAAGTATATGCAAACAAGCCACCAGACCAGCAGCTGGTTTCTAGAATTTACGAAGAACTGAAACACTCAGGAAGAGACAGACCCAGCAATCAAGTTTGGAAGTGAGCAAAAGAGAAACACTCTCAAAAGAAGACAAGAAAGTAGCAAAATGTAGCTAAAACAGGTTCAGACTGGGGTTTATCAGACTAAGTTGAGGTTGCACCTCACACCTGCTAGGATAGTCACAACCATCACAAAAGCAACAAGTGAGTGCCAGCAAGTATCAGGGACAGGGGACACTTTGTATTTTGGTGAGGATGTAAATTTGGATAGGTATCATAAAAAAAAGTATGGGATTTCTTTGAACTATTAAATTTGGGACTGCCGTAGAAGTACACGCCCATGGCCACTAAACCATTCAGAGCTTCAACATAGAAATCTGTATGCTAAAAAGACATCTTTGTTAGTAAAAATAAGTCATACAGCAACATACAAATCTGACTGTTAAAAAGATATTCTGATCATTAAAATAATAGTCACAACATCCCAGATGTCCATTGACAAGTAAACCAATAAAGGAAATTGTATGGTAGATAAACAATGTCCATAGAAAGAATAAAATCCTGCCATCTCCAACAACACCACCACCACACACACCAGTGGGAAGGAAGGAATGGATAATGACTAAATAGTCCTGTAATTCCATCTATGTGTGGTAGGATGCTCAGAAATTGTTTTGATGGCTGACAATTCTGTGAACACAGTTAAAATCATCATCTTATAGACGTTAGGCTGGAGAACTGTCGGGTGACATGTGGGTTACATTTTGTTCACATCTCTGTTTCTGGTGTCCATGTGTTGTTCTCTGGTAAGCACCCAAAGTTTGAGTGGCGATGAGGCAGACGATCTGCAGACCCTACTCCTTACTGAGGAGCCCACTGGCAGTTAGTGGCTGCTGGAGGAATGTGAGTCCCTCTCTTTTGAGGTATGGCCACTTTTAGGGTTCTCATGATCTGGTGGATGGCTCCAAGCCCATGAACATAAAGCAGCACCAATTGGATTAAGTCATTAATTATTAAGTCATTGATTATTATAGGCATTAAAAAGGAAGGTTTACAATCAAATTCCACAGACTCTGTAGGTGGAGTAAGCAAGACATGGGTCCAGAGCAGCTATTTCCGAGCACACAGATCACCATGGTGGTTGGATTCTTTTCATGTGACCAAGGAAAGAGTGTTACCACACAGGAGGAACCAAGGAAGACTTTGAAGTTGTTACTGCTCCATCCATTTTTAAGATGGAGTCTTTCCAGAACTCAGTCTGCAAATGGATGACTTTGGGTGAGTTTTGGATCTCACAAAGTGAGATACAAATAAATTCCTCCTAAGTAATAAGAAATAAAAAAAGCGAGAAGCGAGAGAGGAGCTGAAGCAACAGGAAGAGGGGCCATCGCTCCGTTTTCTTCTACTTAGCAGTGTGCATTGGAAGCAAAGGCAGAAGGAGAAGAGGGTATAATTAACCCTGAATATTGGACTGATTGGCCAGGTTTGTTTTTAGTAGAATCAGTGAAGGAAGGTATTAAGGTCCCATACAACACAGGCTCAGGCTTCCAAATATTCTGAGTCCTATGTCTGTAAGCCTGATGATGGGGATGGTTGCTGGGATATGGGCTACAAGAGACTAGGCTTTCCAGCCAGCCAGCCAGTCAAAGTTCTGTCATTGGAGGATACACGAGATCACAGTTTCAAATTCCCCACTCAGGATAAGCCACAGGGACCAGTTTTTCAGACCTACAAATTGAATCTAATGAGGAACAGTTGGCTTTAGAATTACTTTTTAAAAGTAGCATGAAAGTCCAAGCACATATTTTCAAAGCATTAAAGTTGATAGGTGACTTTTAAAAATTTTTTTAAATTTTTTATTCATATTTTATTGATTTGGTTCATGAGATCGCCTGGCACAAAATGCAATCTTTCTTTCTTTCTTTCTTTCTTTCTTTCTTTCTTTCTTTCTTTCTTTCTTTCTTTCTTTCTTCCTCCCTTCCTTCCTTCCTTCCTTCCTTCCTTCCTTCCTTCCTTTCTTCCTTTCTTCCTTTCTTCCTTCCTTCTCCTTCCTCTCTCTCTTTCTCTCTTTCTCTTTCTCTTTCTCTTTCTCTTTCTCTTTCTCTTTCTCTTTCTCTTTCTCTTTCTCTTTCTCTTTCTCTTTCTCTTTCTCTCTCTCTCTCTCTCTCTCTCTCTCTCTCTTTCTTTCTTTCTTTCTTTCTTTCTTTCTTTCTTTCTTTCTTCCTCTCTCTCTCTCTCTCTCTCTCTCTCTCTCTCTTCATTTTCTTTTTCTGTGCAGTGAGTGCACAAGTCAAATAAGGAAGATCAACCCCCAAGACAATTTTCAGCCTATGGATTTGAGTTTTCGTCAGCCTCAGCACAGATCCCTCACAAAGAGCTCTTGCTTCTGCTGGATGGTTCACTGCTTCATGAATGCCTCAGAGAGAGGGCAGGGCCAAGGGAAAATCAGCTATTTATAGGTGGGTTTTTTTTTTTTTTGACTAAAAGTGTCTGCTCAGCGTGCTATGGAATATTTCCAAGAGGTGGGAGAACAGGAAACTATCTCAAATCAACTGGAAGGCTGGAGGAGTGTTATGGGGGACGGAATCTGCAGGGGAGTCCTTTGCAGAAAGCTCAGGTTTCATTTGCAAACAAATGACAGTTACTTTTTCTGACACTCAGAGAAGCCAACTAAACTTCTGCTACTTAATGAGAGAAGAAGAGAACGAGAATGAAAAGCCCATGAATTCTTCAAGTGTTGCAAGACACTGGAACCCTTAAAGGAATTTTAAAGGGGGAATACTTCTCTCTATACTTAATCCTTGATGGGACAGTTGCCAGCCAAATGATGCCCATGGAAAAGACAGCAAGCAGGTGGGTTTCTAAGAATAGAATGCAGGTCCCTGTGAGTTAACAGGGTCCTGCTGAGATGAGAGGACATCTCACCCTCCACTCACCTTCACTTTTATAATGACAACAAAGAAAGATGGCTGAGCTCATCTGCGTTTACAGGCAGGACACAATGCCATGAAATTCTGAGAGCATCCCATGGATTTTACTCCCACTGGTTGGGTGGTCACGGGAAGCAAGTGTAGTAGAAAGACTCAGGACTGTCTGCCAAGAGACAGCTGGCTGAGGAGGAAAGCCTGGAGCTGGCCATGGTTCTGTGGGGAGGAGGTCCTGAGAGGGACATTTTGTTCTTTGGAATTCTACAGACTTGAAAGAATGATGCACCTGGCTTCGGAGAATGGGAAGGTTGGCTGAGGACCTTGTGCAAGAACAATGGAGGATAATGCCCAGGACCTGTTACCACCATCCTTCAACTGTTGTGAAGGTCCTGCCTGTCTGGTTGTCATGGAGGAGACATTCCTCAAGAGAGCTAGTGAAGCCCATCAAGGATGCAATGGATGGGTGGCTCAGTGACCTGGTAGACATAACCATAGTGGTTGCTGTTCATTAAACTCATCCTGCTGATTTGCAAGGCTGCCTGGAAGAATGGCATGGGGGTCCGGGGGAGGGTTGGCAGACTGAAGCTATAAAGATAAAAGCAAGGCCCATGCGAATAGACACTTGAACAGCTAGAATTGTTGTTTACCAGCAAACACCGGACTGCATGGAGCTCTGCTCCACTGAGGTGAAGATCTGGACAGGCTCTTTGTGACCCTTTCACTTACACAAACTTCCCATGCTTAGTTGGCAGCTGATAAAGGAACTGTCCATGATGTGATTAAGAGCTACCATCATCGGACATAGATGGGATAGGGAGAAACGGGTGGGGTGGGCAGGAGGTTTCCTTGTCCGCAGAATCAGACATGCCTCTTCTGACCTTGTTTTGAAGGAACAAATCAGAAGGGGAAGAAGAGGTGCCGCGATACACGAAACAAAGAGAACATACAAAGAACGTCAGTAGCTAGACATTTATACCTTGAAAACCTTCCACACAATAATTTGAATTGATTTCCTAAATTTAGAGCTCAACTCTCTTCCCTAACACCCTAAAACAAATGCAGCCATCATGCCCATTATACAGAATAAGAAACAAAAGCATCAGTAATGTAGAAATCCAGCAATAACTTCAAAGCTTGGCTGAGCGGGTGAAGCCCACGTTTCGATCGGTTAGACTCTACTGCCCCCTACAGGAAAGTACACGGGACAATAAGCCTACAGCTCTGTAGAAGCCGTGGTTCTTGATGGATTCTATTGAGTCACTCTAGATGTAGGTCGTCAGGATCTCTTGGGTTGGTGCCAGAAATCCTCAGGTTTTCAGACCCCTTCAATGTCACTCTTATGCACAAACGTACGGGAGCTATCTCTCAACTGCAATGATTGAGAGACACTCAGTGATATAGGACTTCTAAAGGGCTTTCATACAGGCTTCCATGGGATACGGCTGTAGTCGCTTGTAGCCACGTAGATACCACGTTGTCTCATGTCAGGTAGTGTTTAGCTGCGCACAGTTCTCAGCTTCTTTGCAGCTGTTCTCATTTTCCTAATGTATATCACCCTATATATCATTGTATGCATGTGTCATTTACATATGCCATATATATGTGTCACATCACATATCCCTTTGGAAACTATAGATAACTATTGTCAGTTGTTGTCCCGGTGAAGTGAGGTGAAAGATTCTGAGTGCCAAGATTTGGATGCTTTGGGAGAAGCAGATAGTCTTCAGATTCCAGACCCTGAGCCCTCAAAGCTTTAAGTGTTGGATCTAAAGATCACATATCTAAAAAATGGATCTACCCTGCTCTGTTTGTCTTCTTTTGGACAATAATTCACCTCCAGTGAGCCATTAGAAAGCAGAAAGGATCAGTTTCTAACAGGAGGAACACAACCACTTTTTTCTGGGTCCGGAAAGAAGAGTTCAAAAATCTTATCATGGGGCTAAGGAGTTGGGTCAGCAGATAGAGACACTTGCTGTGCAAGCAGAGCATCTGAGTTCAATCCCTGGAGCCCAGAGAGGAAAGAGAGAACACATTCCTGAAGGTTGGCCTCTGATCTCCACCTACATGTGTGGCACATGTGGACATGCATTTCCACTCAGGCACTACACACACACACACACACACACACACACGCACACGCACACGCACACACACACACACACATCACACAAAAACAGTAAATAAAATGAAAATACAATATGCCCTGGGCAACCACAGAGTTACAAATTGCACATACTCACTTAGCTGACAAGGACACTTGTTTCCTATAAGCCTTTTAAAGTACAAACATGTTTCACATGTTGTCTCAGATCACCCTCCCACTTCCTCTTTGACCTCATTACCTCTGAAGACGGTAGTGCACATGAATAAGCAGGGATGTGAAAAGAGCCTTCAGGCTTTAGCAGAATGTGAGACACAGTGGGGAACAGAAAGCCCAGGCTGACAGGCCGAGTGTCCACTTGTGTCATGTCTTCTGAGATGACAATTCTTGCCAAGCCATTTCCTTTTGTCGTTTGAAGAAAGAGTAAGTAGAAGCAAATGCTTTCAGAAGTTCCTTTTATAGGATGGTCACTATAGACCCTCTATCTATGGAAGCTACAGTGTCCAGACTGTCCAGGGACATTGCGAATGGGAGGTTTACAAGGAGGAGTTCCTATTACTCAGAAAATGACAATTTAGAAGGAAATAAAAATAAGACGTTAAGCCCCTAGACAGTTAGATCAGGGGCCTGAACAATCCTGAAGGTTGATAATAAATTGTGGTTTTCAAAGGCTGCAGGAAGCAGACGTTTTCTTTCATGGTTGTTGAATAGGTCTTTGAATTAAAAGAACCAACACTAGGTCATCACACTGAGGAGTCAGGCCATTCCTAGATTAATGATCTAGAACAAGACGGGAAAGGTAAGGTAATGCCTTTTTTACTTGGATCAATGAAAAGAAGGGGGAGGGGGAGGTTCCTTACCTCATAGCTATTCTTCTGTGGCTATTGTGAAATGGTCCAATTAAAAAAATCTGATTTCATAAATCAGAGATCAAAGACCTCAAAAGCATGCATGTGTTATGCAGGCGTGTGGGAGGCCAGGTGCCTAAGCGGAGGTGAGGTGGATCCACACCCCCGTGTACAGAATAAGCCTTACTATGCTTCAAAGGTAGTTTTTCCATTTCATCAGCATGGGTTCAGCTTTCCAGTTCATGGAGAACAATGATTATAAACTCTGAAGGGACTGGAACAGTGGTCTAAGATATATGAAGTAAACATTGCGTATCTAGAAAACTCAGTATAGAAGCCTCCTTGGCTCAGACATCAAGTATGGCACAGCATTAGACTTGAAGGAACAAAGAGGAGCATCTTTAAAGGCGAGCCCTGTATTTTCTTACATTTGTAGGATCAGAGCTTCAAAAAAAAGTTCTTCTCTGTTTATGAAGGTGATTCCCCAGAGAATCCAAATTCTAGAAATAAGAAATTGGTCCAAAGAAGCATGAGGAATATATGATGCCCTCCTGGGCACCGTTCTCCCTGTTACCTCTTTTGATTGTGTTAACATTAATCAAATAACTCCCATGTCATGCTCTTTCAGTTACAGAGAGAGGGCTCAAGTGTTGAAGAATCCGCTAACTTGGAAATCATTCCAACTGGGAATTGTTCACGGACAGAAACCAAAGCTCATTCCCACTGTCCTTCTAGCCTAAGAACATAGATGAACGTGTGTGTGTGTGTGTGTGTGTGTGTGTGAGAGAGAGAGAGAGAGTATGTGAGTGAGTGTGTTAGTGAGTGTGTGTGAGTGTATGAGTGTGTGTGTGTGAGAAAGAGTATGTGAGTGGGTGTGTGTGAGTATATGAGTGTGTGTGTGAGAGAGAGAAAGAGTATGTGAGTGTGTGTGAGTGTATGAGTGTGTATATATATGTATGTATGTGCATGTGTATGAGTGGGTTTGTGCATGTGTGTGTATGTGTGTGTGTAGAAGAAAAATGCCCTCTGTGTCATGATGCCACTCATGTGACATGTTATGGTCTGCTGGTGGGGGTGAGGGTCTTGAGAACTAGGTCAGTGGGTCCTACAAGCAGAGCTAAAACTGCATCTGCTTTTGTCCCTTTAGACAAAAGTATGGGTTTAACTCTTCAGATGAATGAGTACTCTCTACAGCAATGTCATATAACTCAATGCAGATTATGAACATTAACTTAATTATGCCTGAAAAGGGAAGATTTTTCCCTCTCCACCAAACTTCCCTGGCAAATGACAGAAAATGTGTTAAGTGGTATTGTGATTTTAAAACATATGGAATTTGAGATTCCTGTGTCTTAGAGTCATAATACATGGCAACTCCACATGAGTCAATCCTGCCTGTGTTCTCTGGCCATGGACCCTAGCAACACACGCTCTTCCAAAGTGAGCAAAAATAAATGATACTGAGCTTAATTAATCGAAAGGTTGATTGCACTAAACTCTAAGTCACAATGATCCACTAAAAGACACTGAACTCCAAAATGGAGAAAAATAAAACCTAATTCCAAACCAAAATCAGTGTGTCAGTGCTACATAGACCACTTACACAAGCACACACACATACACACACACGCACACACACACACTCACTTACACTCATACACACATACATACACATTCACACATATGTACACACACATTCATACACACTAACACACATGCACACACACACATCTACACATACACTCTCACACAGGCATGCACACACATGCACAAACCCACTCACACTCATACACACTCACACATATGTGCACACACTCACACACACCTGGAACAAGAAACTGATATATTCTGCTAGTCACATGTCACCCTGTCAAGTCTTGTATGCTACAATCTCAAATGCACTAGAGTTTAAAGATGAGTCTTTGTCCAAAAGACCAGTAAGCCCTTAGTTGTCATCTTTAACTGTCATCAACTAAGCAGAGCTCCAGGGAGAGCAGAAAAGGAGAAACCAAGTGTATGGCTGCTGAGTGGTCCAGGGCTGGATTTTTACAAATGTTTACAGAAACCTCTGGCTGTGGCTCACCAGTTGCTTTTACTGCCCAGTAACAGTGATATCAGGACATCAAGCTGTTGACCAAGAATAATGAAGTTTCCTTTAAGAGGGCTTTTCTGTTATCTCATAATGTCCATCTCCCTCTGCTGACCCTTTCTGGACTCTTGATTTCTTAGAGTATTTTTGCCAGTTGTTCTTCACTCCCTATTAATAGGACAGAGACAACTCTGAGAAGCATGGAGAATCAGAGTAGAGGCAGAGAGTGGCAGAATTGCCAGGGTGCTGTAGGTGGGCAGGACCCCCATGTTCTAAGTTAGCACCTAACCAGAGTAACCTTGTCCTTGTGTCTCTGTGGAGAGGCATCTCTTCTAAGATCAGTGAAAAATAGGGAGGGAATTGTATAAGCCACAGATAAAATATACTCAAGTTCCTTAGCAATACAAATTAAAAATTAAAAAAAAATTATTAATGTGGTTGACAAGGTTTTTAGACAAGGCAGCCAGCAAATCAACTACTCACATCATAAGCAGAATTGCAGTGTTATAAAATTGATATAAAATAGTTAAATCTGAAGCAGTATAATTTAAGTTTTCAGATGAGAAAAAAAAGAAAGAAAAGAAAAGAAGAAAAGAAAAGAAAAAAACTCAGTCACAAAAAGAAAACTCCCACCAGGCAAAGATGGAAACAGTCTTGAGACAGATTTGAAAAATAAATGTACCTGCATTTTAAAATAAAATCCTAAGCTCACATTTGCTGGGAATGTTTCTTTAGGGATCTTTGCGGGCTATCATGCAAACAACAGAGGAGACAAAAACAGAAACTGCTCCAAAACAACAACAACAGCAACAACAGCAGCAACAACAACAACAACAACAGCAACAACAATCCCATCATCCAGAGAATTAAATTCTGAAAAGGAAGATAAAGCGCTGAAGATTCTTGGTCAGAAAAATGACCGATTACACTCCAATCAGCAGACATTTACATCCTCTAGTCCCTCATCAGACTCAACAAGACCACAGGAAGCAGGATTTCAAGAAGCCCCCAGGCAGAATGACTTCTAGGCACCTGATGTCCCCACCTGATTCACACCGTCTATACATCCATTAGTTTGTTAGCTCTTCCCGACACACTAAGCATTGCTTACAGAGAGGAAAGAAAATAACAGCACAACTGAAACTCTCCTTACGCTCTTGCCTTTGCAAAAACCACTTCCAAAGCAGCAGCTCTCATCCATCAGATACAAAGTAACAAAAGAGTTGTTTATACCCAAACCTGGTCAGTCCTTCCATTTCGGGAAACTTGCACGCAAACTGAAGAAACCCACTCAGCCTTAAAAAGGTCGATCATTTTGTTGCCTACAGCTTCATCTCTGAGAGCTCTGGCTTCCTCGATCCTGTCTGCGCTCTCTCGCTCGCTCCCTCTGTGTGTCTCTCTACTTCCACGGAGAGGGAGAGGTTTCCCTTCCCCTTTCCTGTTTCTGCCGCTGGATGAAGGATGAATGCTAAATACAAGATTCGAAGGGATTTTTTTTTCTTCTTCTTCTTAGGCAAACAGTTGGAAATCTAAAACCTTTCTCTTCCGAATGGCTTAATATGCCACTCACTCTGCATAGAACATTTATAGAAAGAGGCATAAACACAACCAAGAATTCTACTTAAAAAAAAAAAGAAAGAAAAGAAAAAGAAAACAAGCCTCCCCCAAGCCTATTCTGTTTACTTAACTATTAGCACTTACCCTGAGGTGTGCCATAAATGCTCTATTCCAAATGTACAAAAGCCAACCACATCTCAGCTGAGAATTAAACAGTTTTAATGTCTTCAAATCCATGCTCTTGCTCCAAGCCCTGATACAGGCAGTCACTGGCAGCTGTACAACAGTTCCCAACGGCAGACATCTGATTCTTGACATTTAAAAATAACAATATTGGGGGAATGGGGAGCCTTTTTTTTTAATTAACTAAAACAGCTTGTGAGTGAGCACATATTACCCATTGAGTATATTGATTACAGCGTACAGTGATTGCAAGCCAGTCATTGTCAGTCACAGGTTAGACACATATCGACCCCTCAGCTCTCAACACAGTCATGACAAGAAGCTGCCTTAACTTCAGTCTGTGTGAAACTCTCCAAAGACAGAAGATGCATTTTAATACTTAAATTCCATTTGGTGACTATGTATTAATTAATATTCTTCAGTAATTCACTGGTTACTCATCTAGTTTGGAATCAAATGGGGAATTTTGCTTTCCTTTCTGCTGGCAGGCTAATTCCATGTTGGCATTCTTTTCTTGGCATGGGCATGTTGCAGGTCGAATGCACACAAGTTTGTTTTAGAGGAAGACAGACAATAAAATAAACCATACGTTAACATCTACATCTGAAACATATTAGAGACCTGGAGAGACCTGGGGTCAGCTGTTGGCTGTCCTGTCTACTCTGCATTCTTTTGTGTCTCTGTCAGCTTTGTCTGTAAAGCAAAGGGAGACCCTGGGAAGAAGTAATAGTGGAAGGGAAAGAGGATGAGTACAATACGAATTTGTTAGGCAAATAGATAAAAATATCAACGACCAGTGAACATGAATATCAGAATGGAACTCCATTTTTGTTTGAGAAAAAGTGAAAATATTTGAAGCAAATGTAATCTTTTTTT
Organism: Mus musculus; assembly: GCF_000001635.26. NCBI lineage: Eukaryota > Metazoa > Chordata > Mammalia > Rodentia > Muridae > Mus > Mus musculus. Next base: position 70,520,885 of record NC_000083.6, on the reverse strand, counting down.
AAAGTTGTTTTGAGTATTAAAGGAGATCTAGATGGTTTCTAACACATAAAGGGCATGCGATATAGGTCCTCTTTCTGTATGTGGAAAGGGTAGGGATTGACCCTGGTGAATGGAAAGAATTCAGACTTTAAAGGGAAAATAGCAGTCGATTTGCCATCTTGCTACGTGCCCTTGGTCGAGTTATTCGATATAGTTCCCTAAATTTTTTTTCCTTGTGAAATGCTTTTTAAAATTTCAAAGAACAAATGATATAACATCTGAGAGGCATCTGCTACAGCAGGCATCTGTGAACCCAGAACCACCGTCCCTCCAAATCTTAGAGATTTCTCTAATTTGTACACTGAGGTGCTCAGTTTAAAAAAGATGTGCACAGAGATGAGAGCTTTCTAGAGTCAAGGGCCTTGTTTTTCAGTAGATGAAGTGAAGTAGGCTTCAAAATCTAAAGGATGGTTCCAGTTAGCAGCAGATAGGGACTAAAAGCCTCGTGTTCCCTGTGGAACTGAGCTTTGTGTGTCAACGAAACTTTGTGATACGATGTTCAAGATGACAGCAGATCCAGCATGAAGTCAGCCAGCCCTACAGTAATATTACTAGAAAACAAAACAACTCCTTTTGTTTCTCCAAAGTTGCTTCAAGGAAATGACTTGATACATGAAACTGTCCCACAAGAACGGATAGGGACCAGATAATCCTATTTTCTTTTTTTTTTTTTTCCATTTTTTATTAGGTATTTAACTCATTTACATTTCCAATGCTATACCAAAAGTCCCCCATATCCACCCACCCCCACTCCCTTGCCCACCCACTCCCCCTTTTTGGCCCTGGTATTCCCCTGTACTGGGGCATATAAAGTTTGCAAGTCCAATGGGCCTCTCTTTCCAGTGATGGCCGACTAGGCCATCTTTTGATATATAAGATAATCCTATTTTCTGAGAAGAAAATATGACATCACCAGGATATCACATTCTTTCTCTCTTTTTTCTAGAACTCAGGGGGCATCGCCTACTCTCTTTTCTAGGCTCAGCGGGCATCTCCTACTCGCTTTCTCTTCACAATCATTCAGTATTTACTTCCCTAGAGTGTTCGGTGCAAGAACACTCTAGCCTCAGCACAGCAGGCAGGAAGAAGTTGTGGTTCTCCATGCTCACTGCTCACTGACATGGCGGTGCCCCCTCCTAAGACACAGAATCAGCATTATGCTTTCACACTGAAGGCCTTCTACAGAACAGGAACTCAGTAAATGCCAACAGTTATTAAATAAGTTGCAACATAGATTCCAGTGCATATTTAAAAGGATAAATAAACACAGATCAGGATTAATTCTTGCTCAAGCTATGAAAGAAAATATTAACTTTTTGACATTTTTAAGAATAATAATAATAAAAAAAATGGTACCAAATAAAGTTTCCATTGTTCCAGGTATCAAGAGGAGAACAGGGCAGAGGGAAGCGAGAGATCTATTGGCCTCTGTGTGCCTAAGCGAGTGACAGATACATGAGCGGATGATTCACTCCAGTTTTTCTTAAAGCTTTCTTAAATATTTTATTTAAAAGAACTAGCCTAAAGATGGCAAGTAATTTGAAAGTAGAGGTTTTTCTGGTCATGACAGTGTGAGAGCCACCGACATGCGCGTATTAAGTCCCACACTTGATACTTAACGGTTCATTCTGAAGTAACTGCAGAGTGTTTACAATTACTCTACTTTCTTCTCCCCTACCTTCAACTCAACTTCTGCATGAAGTACGGGATTAGCCCAAGTTTCCGCCCTATAACCTCCAGGTCAGAAGTCAAAATACCTCAGTATTTGATTATATTTTATTTTTATTTTTTTGCTTTTCAAGACAGGGTTTCTCTGTGTAGCCCTGGCTGTCCTGGAACTCACTTTGTAGACCAGGCTACCTCTGCCTCCCAAGTGCTGAGATTAAAGGCATTCGCCACCACTGCCTGGCGCCCCAGTATTTTCAAGCTTCCGTTTCTCCTTTTGTAGATAGTCTCATCAACCCAGCTCTTGGAACACATTCACCACAGTGTCCAGTGCGCAGTGACGTTGTGGGTCACATCCAGTTTCTTTTTTTCTTTGGTCTGTCTTTGCACACTTTACTGATTTTTGAGATTTTTGAATTTAAAAGGCATTAATAAAAAAAGAAGAAAGGAAAATAAACTTCAGGATGGAGAATGTAAACTTTTGTACAAGTACAGGTGAGCATACGGAACAATGGCTGGCGTCGGACCCACGGACGGCAACCTTCTTAAGTCTAACTCTCATTTTGTTTACCCCACTGCAACAAAGGGCTTTGACAGTCTTACTATCGAAGTCTTTGCATAGAAAACATGCCAGTTTCTAAGACACCTCTATCTCCTTTCCCACCCTTTCCTCAAGACAGCTATTTTCTTTTTATCAAAGTACGCTCAATATAGCATAAAATGTCTATGCTTAAGTCATTTCTAAATCCTTAACTTACAATCCTCATCTTAGAATGGTCATTTTATGAAGAGTCTTGGGTTCTAGTCCTACTTCTGCCTCACGCTAACAGTGTAACCCACTAAGCTTTTATTTGAGTTCACTTTTATTTTTTCTATACCAAGTGGGTTCGATGAACCTTTTTAGCGCAAAAGTTACCAATAGTTCTTTGCCAGCCTGCATGTATGCATGTATGTATGTATGTATGTATGTATGTATGTATGTTTGTATATATGTATGTGTGCCATGTGTGTGCTTGGTGCCAGCAGAGGTCAGAAGAGGGTGTTGGACCTCCTAGGACTGGAGTTGCAAATAGTTGCAAACCACTGTGTGGGTGTTGGGAACTGAACCTGGATCCTCTGAAAGAACAGCCGGTGCTCTTAACCACTGAGAAATCTCTCCAGCTTTTCTTGGTGATCTATTTATACACAGAACAGTCATGCAGCAAACAATGCAGATCTACCTCCAGTGAGAAACACGAACATGCCTTGTGACACAGGAGCTTCTGCTAAACTTTGGGCTTGGGTCCTGTCCCTGTCCTTGCCCAGCAGCGCCAGCCTAGACTGTTCTCAGGGCTCAGGACAGGCATTCCCAAGAAAACTATATTTATCAGAAAGGATTTCATGAGGGAAATATGACCACCTTCTTCCTGGAAGAACTTTTCCCGACATATTTTCTGACGGAGAGAATGGAGATGATTTATGCTAGGCTTTTATGGTCTTGTAAAAATTTTCACTGAAAGATATAGGGACAGCAGGAAAGAAAGAGAAATGGACGCTCTGAAAAGGGGGCGGGGCCGGGAACCCACGAGGTTCATTATGTGGAGTCTTGCGTGTCTTAGGAAAAAAAAAAATTCCCGGAGGCAGGAAAAGAGGGAAGACAGCTCTGCCTGCCCGTGCTGATATTTTTATCCAGGTGAATCTCATTTAAGTGAGCTGGAGGCAGAAGGGGAAACGGGAGTAGAAGTGGAAAGGGAAGAGCCGCCTGCTCGGTGGCTGTGTGTGGGATTTACATGCAACCACTAATTGTATTTTACTGCACGGATGCTTCCCCGGCACCCCTTCTCCTCTGTTGTCCTGGGCTTCTGCAGCTGTGCTTAGCGGATCCCCAAACTGCCTCCGTCTCCACCTCTGCAGGGCATCACCCTGCTATTCTGTGTCTTGGAAGTGGGGCAGGCTGGAGATTAATTACCGCCACAAGGAAGACACATGCGCCATATCTAATAGCTAAATAGAAATGAATGAAGTTGCTAGACGATGTCTCCTTGAGTTTTCCTGGTAGCTTTAATTAATCACTGAAATGGTAAATAATCTGGCCGAGTTGATCTAGACAGTTCAGAATAGAGCCAAGACTAGAACCCAGGAGCAAAGCCCACACAACCCAGCCATGAACAATTTTACAGCATCTATCATTTAACATAGATAGTACCTGTAAGTACTGGCAGGACCGCTCTTGTTGACAAGCTTCGGACTTCACCATGGCCTGATCCATGTTCACCGAGGCTTTCTGATAAACCTCTCGGGCTCTGCTCACGGTGAGAGTGGAGGACCAGGCACTCTTCTTCAGAAGCGGGGCATCCAGCGTGACTGGCAGGTTGGCACAGGTGGAGCACTTGATGTCATTGTTACTCCGGGAAGCCTTCACTGCCTGCTCGCTGATGGTGTTGTAGGCTTCCATGAAGTACTGCGAAGCGGAGCGGTCAGGACACCTGCCCATGGTCATCACACCCGAGGGCGTGTGGTAGAGGCACATGTCACCATCCAGGTTGTCATCTGAACTCCACCAACTGGGAGAGGTGGGGGAGGCGTTAGAAGCATTGGATCTAGCCTTGGATTCTGATCGCCTCTCCTTGCTCTTGCTGCGCTTGCCATATCTCAGAGTTTGCGACTCGTCAGGGCTAGCCTTGCCCCCGTTGACGCTGCCTTTGGATGGCCCCTCCAGGGAATGAGACTTAGTAAAGAGCTTCTGGACCGAGTGGACCAGGTGCCGGATGCGGCCGGGGCTATCGCTGCGATGCTCCACAGCGGTGCGCTTGTACTGTAGCGTGTGATAGCCATCCCGGCTGAGGGGCAGCTGCCTCTCAAACTGATCCAGCAGGTTGGTGGGGAGACGATTCGCCTTGGTGGCCAGGGTGCGTGGTACCAGGGCACTCTCGTCCTTCAGCTCCTGCTGCGAGGTGTAGTGCCTGCGCGGGAAGGTGCTGCTGGCCAGCGGGTCGCTGAAGGGCCCTACGCACTCGGCCTGGAAAGAATTCCGCTGGGTGTAGTAGGGATGGTCCGCAGGGTGGTGGTCTACGGGGCTCAGCAGGTACGGCTTGTGGTCTGAGTGGTGTGACAAGGAGTCACAGGCCGCCTCGCAGGTGATCCCATGGTGGTGGCTGCGGCTACCCGATAACCCTTTCATTGCTGACTGGAAGCAATCCCAGGGTCATGGGAACCCCGTTAAGTTCCAGACCCTTCTTGGGCAAAGACCTGCGGAATGAAGAACAAAGACAAGGAGTTAGTGTTTTCCTTGGCACTGCTATATACTGCTGTTTTCTGTGACTACACATTCCTGATGGGTTTCTGAGGGAACTTCAGGCTGACCCTAAGAGCAGAGTTCACTGGAAAGGTCTCTCTCAACTTTGTAAGGGTCTAAGGCTCACCCTGGGTCAAGGAAACTGTGAAATATAATTTTATGGCTGTTTTATTTTCTGAGACAGACTCTTGCTACACAGCCCAGGATAGAGCACTCAATCCTGCCTCAGTCTCTGAGGGATGGGATTACATTGAAGTCACACGGCACTGGGCTCAAATCACTGCGTACTACCACTCTAGGCTGAGATCACTGAGTGTCATCACACTGGGTGGAAGTCATTTCCAAGTTCTTTGACACGGTAACTTTTTTCTGTTATGATCCCTGTCGCTGAATGTATCTTTCCTTGGCCTTTTCTTCAATCCTTCTTTACATGATTTTTAAAAGGTGTTTAATTATTTTTTATTATATGTAGGTGTGAGGGTATGAGCTGGAGTGACAGGGGGATGTGAGCTGCCCAGATTCAAATGCTGGGAATTGAACCAAGAGCAATCTTCAGCCTCTGGCCCCAATTTACATGGTAATCACAAATTTAGCATATCCAAAGGGCTAGGTTTCTGAGGAAAACATTTCCGTTATGATCTTGTGATTTTATGGCATCTCATGCCCACTCCCTAGAGCCCACAGGATTGTTTGTATCTGTCTTTCCCAGGTCAACTTCTTGGCAGCCTGGCTTAGTGTCCCTCTTATATCTTTCTGACGATGCACAAGCTATTACTATAGGCGCAAAGAAAGCATTCTGTAAGTGAAGATTAAAAACAAAACAAAACAAAACAAAAGAAGCCAGTGGCCCATTAAGTCTTTAGGATGTAACATTGTATCTTTTGTCTGTCACAGCTTTCTGTTTGAAATTCTGAAGGAATAATCATAGCACCCAAACAAGCGTGCCTATCGATCATCTGCAGATCAAATAGATCATTGATGTGGGGAAACTTGCCCATGGATTTCTGTCCTCAGAGAGCCAAGTGTCCTGTAAACCAAGAGTAAGGAAAGAAGGCTCGAGAGATGGTTCAGCGGTTAAGAGCACTGGCTACTGCTTCCAGGGGTCCTGAGTTCAATTCCTAGCAACCACATGGTGGCTCACAACCATCTGTAATGGGATCTGATGCCCTCTTCTGATGTGTCTAGAGACAGTGATAGTATACTAACATACATACAATTACTAAATTTTAAAAAACAAAACAAAAGAAAAAACCCAGTAATTAAGAAAGTGCATTGGCTGAATCTCGTGCCATCTTTTCTTCTGGTTGCCATGGTTTGGATCCTAAGCAGTCCCCAAAGGTCAGTGTGGTGAGGACTTGGTTGCTAGCCTTCAGTGTTACTGGTAGGATACTGGTAGGATAGATGGAGTCTACTGGGAGGAAGTTATGTCTTTGGGGATACTGTGATCTAGGATTACAGTGTTTTTTGTCGTTGTTGTTGTTTGTTTTAAAGATTTATTTATTTACTATATGTGAGTACACTGTAGCTGTTTTCAGACACACCAGAAGAGGGCATCTGATCTCATTACAGATGGTTGTAAGTCACCATGTGAACTCAGGACCTCTGGAAGAGCAGTCAGTGCTCTTAACTGCTGAGCCATCTCTCCAGCCTGGATCATAGTTCTTTGCTCGTCTTAATTCCTGGCAGCTGTGGGATTAAACAGTCTTCCTCCACCATGTAGATCTGCCATGATATGATGGTCCACCACACATCAAAACCCACAGGACAAAGTGATCTATCGTGTTATCTCTCCAAGGCCATGAGACAAAACGAACCTTTTTTTAAAATTATTATTAAGTTGATTTTCTTGGTTATTTCACATTCAGCAAAGAGGCTCCCGACCCTAAAGATGTGAATGGAAGTCTCTGATCATGCTCTGCTTATTCTGTAGGAGAGGTCACCCCTGCAGATCCTGCAGTGGGAGCTCACTCTGGAAACAGGCTGTGGTTCCAGCAGGGGACTTTATTTTTCTTTTGACTTTAACATTGTGCACTCTTCAGGAGCTGACTGAGGTCATCCTGACAGCGTGTTTTAAACTTCTTTCTTTCAAAGCTTCCTACAGTACAAAAGTTGTCATTTTAATCATTGTTCTGGAAAGCCAATTCAAAAATGTCATTTCGGATTCTCAAAAGGGAAAGATAAATGGCCGGTGAGCACACAGGGTCAGATAAAATGCACACACTTGGCCTCATGAAGAAAGACACGGGCTTTAGAGAGGCCAGAGCTTGGCTTTTCCAGAGGACACATGGCATTGTGAGCACGTGACAACACTGGCTCTCTCTGTCTATGCCCTGCGAAGCTCCTCACGCTTTCATCTGTGTTTTTTTGTTTTCTGATTGTTTGTTTTGTTTGCTTGCTTGTTTTTCTGTCTGTTGGCGTTTAGGGTTGAATCCGGTCTCCAGTTTCATCGCTGAATAGTTCAAAACTACTGATGGGAAATTTTAACCACTGGTCGTTTGAAACCAGTTAGTCTACTACTAAATGACGAATGGAGACACTCGCTTTATCGATTCAATCTCAAGTACAAGGTAAAGACTTAATCATTGATAACGCATGCACGTAGTTTCCCTGAGTGGTCCATACTGTGATTTAAGTAGCATCTGTTCATAGCAAACGTGGCAGTGCGGCCACACAGGGAGGAGACAATCCCCAGGCATCTAGGAGTCAGTGAGGCTGAAGACAGCAGGTGACTTGCTCCTGCACCTCTTAGATTTCTACTTCTGCCTTGCCATGGCCCCCCGAGTTCTATCTGCCTGAAAGTTACAGTCTAGGAACTTTTTCCGACCCAATGACCAAAGGATGTCTATACAAAGATGGTTTGTCTGGGGGCAGGGTGGGGGTGGGGGAGCGCTAAAGACACAAAAAGGAATTCATGATAGATGTAGACTATCAAAAGCTTATAAATAAAATGTTTTCCATGCAAGAGGTACTCACAGAAAAGGAAAGCCTAGACAATCTTTTTTATGAACCCATGACAGCAAACAGAGAGATTTTAGATGTTTGTTAAATAGAGGTCCTTAGCAAGGCTATGGTGCAGGCTAACTTATAAAAAAGCTTCTCTCTATTAGTCATGTATCATTGAAGGCAGGTTTTTTTTTTTTTTTCCAAATAGGGACCTAGCAGTAAAGGCAGAGTTGAAGAAACAGCTGGGTGGTAGAGGGCTTGCCTAGCATGGGAGACACCTTCCGCTCAGTCCCTAGCACTTTAGAGAAGTCAAAGCTTGCCTTTTCCAGGGGACACATGGTATCTGTGAGCTCATGTTAAATAAATAAATTAATTAATTAATGTAAACAAATAAACTAAAGACGGGGATGGTCCCTGGGGATCATACCCACACGATACATTCTGGACTCTACTGCACTGATTCTCATCATATAAAGTAACCAGGAGAGGAGGCGTCAAGCTTGCCTTCTGTAGGAGCTGTGTCTTGGGTAGCTATGCTGTGCTAAATGAAATGTAAAATTGGTACAAGTTAAAGACACGGATTGATTCAAAAGTGTGTGCTGTTGTGTCAATTAAGTGTTCACTAGCCATCTCGATACCTGGACAGCATTTTATGGAGTGTGATAGCATCTGAAGACAGGCACAGAAAACGAAGAGTCTTCACAACTGTGAGTGATGAATTACACTGAGCGATGTAACTAATGATGTGCACCAATTAAACACATGCAGTGTGGTATTTACCAAACTTTAAACGTGCTGTTTTCATCATAGTGAGATGCACCCACACTTGCTAAGAGGCTAACAGACTTCATCAGGGCTGAACACAGGAATTCACTTCCTTCTCCCTGATTGTGAAGGGACACTGAGTTTTTACTAACTTGCCTCTACGTTAGTGGTTCTTGGGTCTCATATCAGTTATCCTGGGTAGCAATCAGATATTTACATCCTGGTTTATAACAGTAGCGAAATTACAGTTATGAAGCAGCAGGGAAATAATTTTGTGACAGGGGCCATCACCACATGAGGGACCCTGGTGAAGTGTCGTGGCGTTAGGAAAGTTGAGAGCCACCGCTCTGTGTCATGGTAGACAAAGTCAAAACAATGGCACTGTGCTCTCGTAAACGTTTAAGAGTGTTAAGTCTCTTTTTCTGGCCAAGAAATTGTCAGCTTGTCTCTTTCGATATAAGATCTTATGTTGTCTTTTACCCTCTTGTCATTTAAAAAATGAAACAGATCAATATGTGGTTAGAAATTACAGCAGCATACTTGGCGGCTTCCTGTTGAGCAAGGCAGATGATGGAACATCCTAATGTCATTGACCTTGCATAGATAACTGTGGCCTACACCCACCCTGGAGATCCTGAGTTCTCTTCCTGCAATCTTCATACCTTCCCTTTTCTAGCACACTTCTCTCTGGGACTCCTGTTTATTGCCCAGCTAATTGATGTTTCTAAGTGGCTCCCGCATACACCACTGTGTCCCACCTGTGGTGTGGCCCACAGCATCAGTCAAAAGCATTACCTGAGCATGGCTCATGTGCAAAATTTAGGGCTTGCTACTGCAAACACGATCAAATGTATACAGAGAATCCTTACTGGCTGAAGGGGTTATGATCTCCTCAGAAAGAGATGATCTAGCCACGAGAAAATATAACTCACGGTCCTCTTTATTTAATGCATTCTCGGGGAAGAGAGCAGCTAGCGGTTGAATTAGCTTTCAAAAGGGAAATCGCCTCCTTTGCCTTCTCTCCGGGCGAGGCTGCCGTGTGTGGTCAACGTGGTCTTCCTGAGGGTTTCTATGGCTACTGTAATCACCTCTAATTCTTTCTTGTTCGCTACAACTTCAGAATTATTCTTTGTTGTTCTGGAGGTTCAATTTTGCCACCAGATCTTATGTCCCCATGCTTGTCTTGGAGAATTTGTTGCTTTATCGGTGACCATGAGGTGAGCTTACTGAGACAGGCACATTGGTTTGTTTTGTTTTTTCTGGGTCCCTCTGAACCTGGAGTGGAAGTCTTACAGATTGATAGCTGAAGCAAAGAATGATTACGTATGGCAAAGGGGAATCTCTAGGTGATGTCTGAGACCCAAGGAAACAAACAAGCCAACTACATATTAGAAGATGCCGACAGGGAAAATAACCCTGCAAAGAGGGTGATTCTTTGTTTCATTTGATTTCCATGCATGTCTTTATTCAGAGCTGCTTGTTTTGATTTTTCTTTTACATGTGGAGAACAGTCACCCAGAGGCCTTGTGCCATCTAACTCAGCGAGGGTTGGCAGGCAAACAGTCACAAACCGCGTGACAAACAATGTGGGGGCCTCTGCCTGAGAGAACAGAGAGCATCATGCTCTGGTTTGAGAAGGTAGTGGGAAGAGGGAAGCTTTACAAATTCTTACGGGGTCAAACTACCTTTTTGGCATCCCTCAATCTGCCTGTGACTTTTATACCAGATTATCACATTCAACTAAGAAAAAATAAAAGACCCTCATATCAAAAAGAACAACCTAGTCCTCGAATAATGACCACGCTTCCCGGTGTCCTTTGATGTGCATAGGTGACTAATTCTGACTAATGGAATCTAATTGGAGATGGCATATGCTATTTCTAGAAAAGATCTCAGAAGTGAAGGTTGTTCTCTTTCACCCTTACTCTGACTGGAAGGCAGATCCGAGGGCAGGTCAAGCAGTGATCTTGTGGTCAGGGTGTGAATACTATGTATGAATGAGCATGGACAGAATACAGAATAAAGGTGCTCTTCACCATGGAGTACCTTATTAGCCTGCCATCTTGTTTTTTTTTGTGAGAGGAAACAAACTTCTTGTTTGATTTTTTACCACTGCTCCACTTCCTTGAGAACTGCTTTCTGAATGAGACTGAGTGGCTGAAACCCAGTCACATAAGCCATGGAAGCCATGCCATGATGCAAAAGCATACCTTGCAGTTGAGGAGAGTGACATGATCTTATGTCTTAAAGATTTCTGTGCTTGTCCTTAGAGAATAAATTTAAGGTAGGGGGTACCAGAAGGTTGACATTAACAATTATTTCATGAGAGAAGAAAGAAGGGGAGGCAGGGACACCCTAGAGGAGTATCGTGATATCCTGGCTGTCAGGGTAGGTCCCCAATTCTTGGTCTCTCAGCCAAATAAGGATGTTCCTACAAGTTTGAACACATCCCATACTTTTTCTAGAAACAACAACATATTCTGTTGAGGATCCAGCTTTCCCTAGCACCCTTCTCACAGTAATAAGTACATAGAAGATGTACTTTCAACAGAACCCAGTTCTATGAGCAGCCTCCAGACCTGTGAGCTAGAGAAGTCTGCTCTCTTTATCAGCACCAGCCTAATGTGTTTCATTAAAGTAAAAAAAAAAATGGATCTGTATACCTGAAGGCATCAGATGTTAGCGAAGCACCTTTGAGTACATAGTATATGAAATACTCCAATTATATTATTCAAAGCACAATGCTGAGCCGTGTTATACATGCAGAATGTACTTTGGCTTTTCATTAACATTAATTGCTATCCTAATCACCTGCGGTTTGATTTTATTTGTGAATACCACTTTGAATGGGGGGCATTTCTCGCACAAAAAGATTTGGTATTGTACAAAGAACAAAACAAACAACTGAAGCCTCTCCAATTTAGTCACAGTAGGCAGCAAATCATGATCACCTCCCAAAGCTTGTGAAAGGCAGTTTGGGAACAGCGCTGGAGAGGCAAAGGACGGGGATGAGCCCTTGAGAAAGGCTGGTGGGCCCCCGTTAGGATTACTATGGACTAAGCACCGTGTGAGCAAAACACCGAAGAGCTCAGTAGAAGACTTTATGTGGAGATGACTGAGGTGGGAAATTGTATTGTGGCACATTGTCTTAGTTAGGGTTTACTGCTGAGAACAGACACCATGACCAAGGCAAGTCTTATAAGGGACAACATTTAATTGGGGCTGGCTTACAGGCTCAGAGGTTCAGTCCATTATCATCAAGGTGAGAGCATGGCAGCATCCAGGCAGGCATGGTGCAGGAGGAGCTGAGAGTTCTACATCTTCATCTGAAGGCTGCTAGCAGAATACTGGCTCCCAGGCAGCTAGGACTAGGTTCTTAAAGCCCACATCCATGATATGCCTACTCCAACAAGGCCACACCTACTCCAGCAGGGCTACACCTTCTAATAGTGCCACTCCCTGGGCCAATCATATACAGACCATCACACACGTTTATTTGGGCTAGACAAGAGGTAGCTCTCTTTACTCTGAGGGAACCAGTGGGGCACACTCCTTGTGGGCTTGCTTTCACTGGCTTTTCCAGGGCAGGCTCAATTGTCTCAGCTAAGCTTATAGATGGATGCTCTGGGAATGAGCCGGAAGAATGTGATCACCTTGATCAGCAGTGGTCAATAAGTGTTCTTTCCAGGGGTACTGTAGAGAAGGGAATACCTTATCTTTGGGGGTACAGCTGCTTTCAGAGTATTGACAAGGGAAGAGGAAAAGCCATCGGAAACTGCCCCAAAAGTTGAGCAAAATTTGCAAGCCACTGCCTGATCAGGAATGCACAAAGACTAATGATGGAATAGAGCAGCTTAGTGGGATAATAAGCAGCCGTGGTGGAAGGTGGGAAAATTGGAAACAAAGGCATCTCAAACAAGGCAACTTGGAAAAAGCCATGGAAAAGAGACAAATAAAAAACCGAGTGTGCTCTGTCTGCATTTCTTTTCCTGCAAAGAGTCTGGTGAGCATGCACTAGAAAAGCTAGCACACAGAACACACACACACACACACACACACACACACACACACACACACCTCTGAATAATGCTTCTTTTATAATCCCCTTTAAAATTCAATTGCTTGTTCTCATCAGGTTTGTAATACAATTCTAATTTCCCGAGTTGTGAGGTCTCAATGCGCCTGTAGTGAGGTCCCTTTGTGATAGGCATTCAGTCAGCAGCTGCACTTGGGAAGTTTTCTCCCACCCACAGCATCTGCTGAGGACACCCTGGCTGGGTTTGTTGAGGCACTCAGCATGCTTCCTGAGCTGACTGAGCAGATTTGAAAACTAACCTGGGAATGGGGGGGTGGGGGTGGGGGTGGGGGGGTGGGGGAGAGTGTCGGTATTTGTGCAGAGGCTTACTTGAGCGAGCCAGATGTTCCTTCCCTCTAGAGAGTCAAGTGGAAATATCTCCAGTCAGTGGATTTTGTGAGCTTAGGCAAGGTCAAGGCAAGAAGCCTTGACCTCTACAAGGGGCGCTATAGGAAGGAAGAGCTGTGTACTATTTAAGCTACAGGACAGTGAGGCTACTGGATCTGCAGAAGGAGAAGGTGTGAAGAGAGGAACCAGTCCAGAATCCATGACGCTCTGGGAATAAATAAAAGAAAAAAAATGACTCCTAAATCTTTTTGGTCTAGGCAGTCAGTTCCTTGCCTGGCGTGGCTGAGATCTAGCAGCAGTTTGTGGCAGAAACGCGGTAGCCCAGAAAAGCTTATATACATACAATAAAGGGAGCTGCTCGTCAGAGCTGGGGTTACCACAAGCTGACTTGAAGCTACTGTTAAGTGGGTTGTGTTCATGTAGGCATAGTGTGAGTTTTCAGCATTGACCCCATTGGAATTGGCTGAGGTGTCTTCTTATGGCCTCACACACACTACGTATTGAGTGTACGATACCTTATGCACACACATTCAGATTTTATATGCTCGTTGGTGCCTCTTTTCTGTGACAAGGAGATGGCCAGACACTTGGAGGAGGTGAGAAGAGCAGCCATTCTGTGTCTGAAAGACTCACTTTCCTCTGGCGACATAGGCCTCCCTGGCTTCTCCCGTTGTTGTTCATGTTAGTAGGACTCAGACTTTTGACTCAGCCTCTTACCTTTGCTTCCCTCAGGGACAGTTTTTTAAATACCACACTTTAATCACCTCTCGTCAAATGACTCAACTCACTCTTTTTCTTTTCTTTTCTTTTCCTTTTTTTTTTTTTTTATCATAGCACCAACTTCTCTTCTCTTGAGGATTCTTACACCCAATCTTAAATCTGAAACAAACAAACTCATCTCCACTAGACATTCTAGAAACATGTTTGTGGGTGGAGGAGGATTTGTTTCTGGGTTAAAGGCTTAGGATCCCAGCTCTGACAGCGAGAAGTAGCTAGCAAGGCATCCTTCCCTGTGCCGATACGTCCTTTTATTGTTCTGGTATGGAACCACATCAAATCAATGCATATAGATCAATTATTTGTCAAGAAGCTATGTGCACACATCATGCCCTGAGCATGGTGAAAGGAGCTGAGGATTCTTAACATTTCATTATCATCGCCCTTCCTCCATTTTGTCTCAAATTCCTTTACTCTCAATCTTCCTGTCCCTGCCAGCTGCTCTCATAGCTGCTTCTACTTCCTCAACTCTAGTCTTACCAGCCCAAGGGACCCAGCAGGCCAAACGTCCTGTCATTTCCTCTACTCTGCGATATAGTTTATTGATTCTGGACAATATAAATCAGAGAAAGATGTCAACATGTTCGTGTCCCTTCACACAGAGGCTGCCGAACATCCCTGGAGATAAGACGAGTATAAAGTCGCAACTCTACTCGCAAACCCTATTAGGAATACCATCCAGATTTTTCTGTGATGGCCAGTCTGAATTCTTGTACCTGCACGTTCCTCATCTGTGAGGACCTGGCTGAAAAAAGAGCCGATAAAAGCCAACAGAGTAAAAAGGATCATTGTGCCGCCAATGATCATCCACCAAGTAAACACTTTGAGCTATCCATCAGTACATTCCGAATGCTCCCAGTGTATGGAATCAGGTAGTTATTAAATAATCTCATGTGGTAGGTTCTCTAGAACTCTATACATATCCAAGGAGGGTATATTCTAAGACCCCTGATAGATGTCTGGGACCTCTGATAGTACTGCATCCTGTATAAGCTGTGGTTTCTTCTTTGCACACTTGTGTTTAATTTACAAGTTGGGAACAATGTGAAACCCAACAACCATAAAATATAGTAGTCATTAGTAACCTCAGCATGCGATTTTTTCCCTTTCCTTATTATGCCAATAAGTTTCAACTTTTCACCTAAAGGGAACACTTAATGCTTTCTATTTGGCATGCCCAGATTGCCAGTATTTCTACTCTTGCCCTTTAAGGAACTATTAAAACCTATAAAATAAGAATTACCAATACTGGGACTGTTTAAGACCCAAGCTGAGACTCTGTGACAGTGACCGATAGACTAGTGATCAGGTGGTTTATGTAGCATGAACAGGCTGGCTGAAAGGACCACTCACACATGAGGAGCAAGAAAGCAGGCAAGGAATTTCAGAATGTCATTCAGGAAAACCAACATCACTCAGGAAATCTTCACTCAGCACTTCAGGGAGTTGACTGTGGAGTAACTGAAATTTAGAAAAATAAGACTTGGCCTGTGGTGGTTTGAATGAAAATGGCCCCGTAGGCTCACAGAGATTGGCACTATTAGAAGATATGGCCTTGTTGAAGGAAGTGTGTCACTGGGGGTGGGGGGGGGAGAGGGTTTGAAGTTTCAGAAATTCAAGTTAGGCCCAGTGACTCACTGTCTTCTTTTTCTGCTGCCCTAGGACCCAGATGTAGAACTCTCAGCTCCTTCTCCAGCACCATGTCTGCCTGCCTGCTGCCATGCTCCCTACCATGTTGATAATGGACTAAACCTGTGAACCTATAAACCAGCCCCAATTAAATGGTTTCCTTTATAAGAGCTCCGGTGGGCATGGTGTCTCTTCACAGCAATAAAAACCTTAGACAGTGTGTAAAGGGAGTTTTTAATATTTTTTGGATAAAGAAATAGACTTTCAAAAATTAAATGACTTACCCAAGACCATGAATTAGTAAATTTTGACTGTACAATGCTTTCAACTAGTATTTTATGACAATTATTCTTATCTCCTTTAAACACACACACATTCACAGAGACACTCACACAAACACTTACCCACACAGATACATACACATATGCACACAGACACACACACACAAACACACACAGACACATTACACCCTCACATAGAGACACAATTCACACTCATAAACACACGCCCTCACATAGAGACACTCATACAAACACATAGACACCTATACACACTCATATAGAGACACACAATACATACACAGGCACACATTCATACAGATATGCACACATGCACACTTACACAGAGACACACACTCACACACTTACACAGAGACACACATGCACGCGCATACACACAGAAACACAGAGACACACAAAGACACAAACCCACACAGACACACACAGACACACAGATACACACAGACACACATAGACACACACAATTTACTTAGCCATGCATACACTCACACAGAGACACACACTCACACAGACACATACACTCACATACACACAGTCTTTGGTAATTCTAAGAGCAGGCTTATCATATTACTATTTGATTACACCATTCTTAAACTTTTAGCTGTTCCCCTACATCCATAGAATACAATGTCAATCTCAATCTGTCCCACGGTAGGCAGCTCCACCTTTGCCATGTGCCTTGCAGACAGCCTTGTCTCCTGACCCCTCGGCCCTTCTTAGGCTCTGGCAAGGCTACAATACACTTCTTGCTCCATCCTCAGATGCCCTGCGCTCAGTGCGACCTGCCTCTGCACAACTCGCTTCTGTTCCTTAAGGAAATTCTCATTCCTTCTTCTGAGTACAAACATAGCCTCCCCTGGGACATTACGTGGCTGAAGGAAACATGGAGTTGAGAGGCCTTATTTAAATTAATCATTTAGTTGAAAAAAAAATCACATAGACATGACAGTCACAGGGAATTGCAAGTCAGAATCTCATCGGGCACTGGATAGTGCTGTCAGTCCGGGCCACACATGTAATGTGGCAAGTGCAAAGCTTTTGGGAAGAGCATCCTGGAAGATGCAAAAGCTAAGGGGTTCCAAGACATCTCAGCCTAGTAGTTTCAGTAGCACACACTTGGGACTACAGGTTCTTAGGGCGGTGTGAACGCATGTCCGTATTTTAAAATCTCAGTACTTCATCTTTCCTCTGATTTTGTTGTTTTTGTTTTAGAGACAAGTTCTCATTATGTAGCCATAGCCCTGACTGGTTGGAACCTGCTGTATGGACCAGATTGGCAACTTGAAGCAATCCTCTGTCTGCTTACTAGTGCAGGGATCATGCACTGCCATGCTTGGTTCCTCTGAAGTTTTGATTGCTTCCATCTCTGCCTTTAATAAGGCTTTGATACTTCTACCAGTGCACTGGCCAGAGCCCCTGAGACCTACAAATCTGACATCATTTAGTGCTTCAGCTGAGACCCTTGCATGGAACTGCTCTTGGACCTTCCCTAAATAGGTCCACTGTCCCTCCGTGTAGGGACATCGAGCACCTCAGCGAGGACTGACTTGAATGAGGTGTCTGGGGAACCCCCCTCAGGTTTTAGTATTAGCCAATCTGAGTTCTCAGAATCTGCCTTTCATCTTGGAGAGCCAGTGCTCCTGTAGGACGAGGGTGTTTCCAGATCAAAAAATTTCCTTAAGCTCTTCTGAATGATATGTGCAATCTTGTAAGCCATGCAGTCCTTCATGGAAACACACTCCACTGGAGCAGCAGGTCAACCTCTGTCTTCCGTGTCTTTTGTGTCTTCCCCGCTCAGGATGCCACCGGTTGAACATCTCAGAGACTCTCAAACAGGAGTGTGCATCGGAATCAGATAGAAGACCTGTTAAGACCCTGCTGCCACCTGGACCCACTCTTACAGTTTGTGAGGTGCTGCCCAAGGACTAACAAAGTCCATGGTCAGGTTCATACAGGCCCTGTAACCGCACCGCGGGCCTGAGAAATGCAACGATTTGTGTTGGGAAAACATTTGTTGAGTGCATTTTTGTAGAACTAGCATTCCTATGTTATCTTACTGGACACACTTTCTCCTTTCACCAGGCTCTGGGAATATCTGCTCTAGATTATTTCCCTACATGCACCTCTCCCATTGCACAGCATCCAGGCATAGAAGGGACTCACCAATATTCTTCTCAGGGTTCCACAGGAAGCCCCCCAATACACGCACTCAACAAGAGCCAAACAAGCACACGGTTAGGAGTCCCTCGAATGTGAAACACTTTTTTTCCCTTCTAACTTGTACTAATTTACACATAAAATGAGATTCATTATTCTAGAAATGGCGTGTTCTCCGTACAGGTGCTACGCACACCTGAGCTGTGTGCTGAGCACCGAGCCAGGGCTAATGAAGATGGCCAGAGCCTACTCTGCTGTCTCAGCCATTTCCACACACCCGCTGCAGCTGCCTGAAGGAGGCCATTCAACCTTTTTTTCCTCTCCTCAGCAGTTAGGCTCTCGGGCTACAATAGTAATAATTGAAGGAAACCATTGGGGACATTTTTCTGTATCTCTGAAGGCAACAGCCTTTACTTCAAACCCGGCTGCAAGTTGAGCTCTAGCCGGGTTTCAATGCCTCTTCGACCTCTACAGATTCCTACGCAGACCCAGTGTGCATACGCACAGCTCAGGCACATGCGTACAAAATAAATATGTATATTTTAAAAGAGAGCATTTTTCTCTCCCCACGTGAGTGTCAGGGTGATTATCCTTCCAAAGAGGTGTGGAGGTTTCATTTCCCCACCACAGAAATGAGTAGCCTGCAACTGCAGTGGAGCTCTCAGCATGGGTGATCCTAGCCCGCAGCAGTGACTGTGGTCAGAATGAGCCCTGCACATGTAAGTCAGCGGAGAAGCAGCTTCCAAGGGCACCGGGGGAGGTGGGGGAGAGTGTGGACGTTGTTTCCTAGTAGAAAGCAGTGCATTTCTGTGTTGACAAAACCTCTGCCGGCTTAGGAAATGAGTCACACGAGCCAAAGTCTGGGTGGCTCTGGCCCTACGTCTTACTGCTGATGTGCTGGGGTGAGGCCTGGCTGCATTTTACAAAATGGCTCCATCACCTGTTTTAAACACAATCAGCTTTCTACACCTTTCAGTGGAGGCAATCACTTTTGAATTATTTAACATGAGTTTTCTCTCAAGGTTTACTTTTGTTTTGAACTTGAGAATTAAGTCCTGGTCACTACCAAACTACATCCTACTGTGATGCTTTGTATATGCTCAGCCCAGGGAATGGCACGATTTGGAGGTGTGGCCCTGTTGCAGTAGGTGTGTGACTGTGGGTGTGGGCTATAAGACTCTGATCCCAGCTGCCTGGAAGCCAGTGTTCTGCTAGCAGCCTTCAGATGAAGATGTAGAACTCTCAGCTCCTCCTGCACCATGCCTGTCTGGATGTTGCCATGTTCCCACCTTGATGATAATGGACTGAACCTCTGAACCTGTAAGCCAGCCCCAATTAAATGTTGTCCTTATAGAGTTGCCTTGGTCATGGTGTCTGTTCACAGCAGTGACACCCTAACTAAGACACCTACTGTCACCAGTGCTGCTCTGGAGACAGATGATTCTGATGCTGCGTTTATCAGAGACTTGGGGGTCTAACTAGCAACATGGCTTGCCTTTGCCATGCACTGCTGGACACAGGAGGGAACTCATCTGGACATTGACCAGGGCCTGACACTGCTTATTTTTCACATCAGATTTCACGTTTGCTCTTTCTCTTTTCTGTCCTGTTTCCTGTACTTTTAAGGACCAGTCTGCCAGAACTAGCATTTTTAGCATCTTCTAAGGATTATGTTAACAGAGAGCCATTATTTTTACATTGTTCTATCTTTCTTCAAAAGGACAATCTAGCCTCTCCTCCAGTGCTAGGCACAGAGCAAAGTGCTCAACTAACAATGAATACACCAGACAGGGACACCTGCCAGCCTCTTGACTCACTTTCATGGTACAAAGGTTCTCATGGTGCCTTCTTTGTTCCTACTCCTGGACACTCTTTCTAACCTGCTAAACTCATGCTGTTTGTTCTCTGTGCAAAATGGTGTGCATTTCAATTACCACCACCACCACCCTCTAGGCCCCTTGAATGGTCAAGCCTTATCCCTACCACAACCAGCATCATCATTTAGGCACCTCGTATGGTCAAGCCTCATCCCCACAGGCCCTTGTTGACCCATTACTTCCCTGGTTACAATCACTACATGACTTATAATATTCCTTAGCATCCCCATCTGCCCTCCCTTTATGATGCTGTATTCATTTCCTTTGTATGGGAAATGCTCTTTCCTGCCTCAGTCATGCTTATTCATCTTACACCATTACTGTCATTGTATGTAGTATTTAGGTTCAGCCTAGAAACATTGCCCTTGGTTTGGTTTTCTTAGACATTAATGGTGGGCCTCTAGGATTTGGCAATATGAAGAAAGCACCCTTGCTACTAAGGGGTGTGTAATTAAATTAAAACCCAGAAGTAAGATTTAACACTAAACTATATTGAACTGTGTCAGAAGTCTTATAAGATTTCCCGCCCCCTAACCTCTTTGGTGGCCAGCAGAACCCTTAAGCCAGTCCTAACACAGCGGCATTTCACCCTGAGCTACTACATCATCTTGCTGTGTGCGCTTCTCTTCCTGCTCAGGCTCATAGTGAAGTGAACACAGCTAGGGTTGCAGTCTCAGTTCCCAGAGCTAAAGCTGTCTTAGAGCAAAGAGTTTGAGAATCAGCAATTGGGTGAAGAGAGCATGATGTGTCTACTGTAGTGAGCAGGCTGTCTTCACTGCAGTGAGTACACTGTATCCACTGCCATGAGCACACTGTATCCACTGCAGTGAGCACACTGTATCCACTACAGTTTTGTCTTCACTGCAGTGAGTACACTGTATCCACTGCAGTGAGCACACTGTATCCACTGCAGTGAGCACACTGTATCCACTACAGTGAGCACACTGTATCCACTGCAGTTTTGTCTTCACTGCAGTGAGTACACTGTATCCACTGCAATGAGCACACTGTATCCACTGCAGTCAGTTTTGTCTTCACTTCAGTGAGTACACTGTATCCACTGCAGTGAGCACACTGTCTCCAGTGCAGTTTTGTCTTCACTGCAGTGAGCATGCAGGCTCTATTGATGTGAGCTGGCTGTCTGCATTGCAGATCTTTCTCAGTCAAACCAGATCAGTCAAAGCACAAAAATCCCTGTTCATGGATGATCCGTTTTGCATATCTCTTTAAGTAGATGTACTGTCTTTTAGAAGTAAATAACATTTTATGGTCCATTGTTCTTATTCTCACGGTTAGCCTTTATCTCAAATGGCAAGGCTAATAGAAGTGACATTCAATTTCTTTGTAAACAATAAATATATTGAAATGCATTAACATGAGTAGAAAAACAGTACCAAAAGCAGTGCCAACTAGAACTATGAAAAGCTGGTGAAATGTAGATGATACCTGTCTGGGAGAACATTGGCACAGGGCAGGTGCACGGTACATGTGTGTTTAATGGATTAGTGGGTCTCTCCATAATTCCTCTCTTCTTTCAAGTTTCTATAAGGTCTACAGTAGGACCCCACATTTGTTCTACTACAACTAGTTTCGGAGCTTCACCCCTACCCTACTGCCCCATGCACTAGTATCACCTACTAGTAAATATGCTGGGAATTCCCTCCCACTTGGCAATAGAGAGGAGCCTTCAGACATTCTAAATGCTGGCTTAGGGATGTTAGATCAAATGCATCACCCAAAGATCTCCTGCAGAAACCATGTGGACAGCTGTGGTTCCTGGGCTATCTCTGGATAGCTGTAGTTCCTGAGCTATCTTGGGTCTCTGGCTCTCATTCTCTCTCTAAGTGGAAAAGCAGAATTCTTGACAACTTTGAAAGCCCATACATACAGGTCCTCCTGTATCCATAGGCCTTCCTAGCTGATTCCCAGGAAGTTGTCTGTCTGTGCTTTAAGCCCTGGCAGTATTTTGCCTGTGAGGGAGCATCTATATGTATCTTAGATTTAGCAGAACCTTTCAAGCTTTCCTTAGGTACCCTATTTCTTCCTTTTAGAATGTAGAATTCCAATCCCAATTCTACATTGGTCATGAAATGCCTTGGGATTGAACTAGTAGGCGAGTGGTGATAACCAAGGATATTAAGAAGGATGGGAGGTTGGTGAATCAATGTAGTGCTTATGAATGTCACCTAGGCCAGAGGCACACGTGGCACACACCGTCCCAAATGGAGTCTTCACTAAGAATGTGGACACGATGATTGACACACTCTGGCCATGGGAACACATTTCTCTTTTAGAGAGAAACGTAATAGTATTTAAAATTATTAAATATAAAATAGTTAATATATTATGGTCTAGCATAAATCTCTTTATGTTGAAGGGAAGAAAACTGAGATAGCACAACAAGTATAATAACACATAGATGAACAAACAGAAGCAGAGAGAGGAGCCTGTAGCACTTGCCAAACCTCAGACGAGTCACGCTGCATGCATGATGTGTTCTTAGCCTTCCACACGAAGACAAACAGTAAGCTCTGACTTCACTACATGTTGATCCTATTGGCTTGGGAATTTGTTTAGCTGACTCCTGGCAACGGCAGAGGTTGGAATGTCTGTTGTCTTCTGAGGCTGACTCTTCCTTTCAGAATAGTGGGATGTGAGCATGAAAGCACTTACAAAAAAAGCCCTTTTCACGACAGCTACTTCTAACATTGCTTGTGTGCTTGCTTCATATCAGATATCTTGGGCAGTTCTGGATGAAAATGGTATCTTTAGGCTTATACGTTTGAATACTTTGTCCCTCGTTGGTGGACCTACCTGGGAAGGATTAGAGAGTGTGGCCTTGTTGGAGGGTGCCTTGTGGTGTAGGCGACTTCAGAAACTGTCAGTTCTTGGTCAGGGCATGAGGAAGGTAATGATTCTTGGGCAGGAATAGAAATTCTAGAAACATTTTCACAAAGTAAAGACTGAGTAGGGAATACAGGGTATACCCCCTCCATCCAAGACCTAAGGCAGCAGTAGGGACCACAGGTATCTTCAACTAGTGGCCAATCAGGGAACCACCAGGCTGGGCTCCCTGCCTCTCAGTAGATCCCAATGACAAGTCAGA
Organism: Mus musculus; assembly: GCF_000001635.26. Taxonomy (NCBI): domain Eukaryota; kingdom Metazoa; phylum Chordata; class Mammalia; order Rodentia; family Muridae; genus Mus; species Mus musculus. The sequence continues at coordinate 70,497,931 of NC_000083.6, read as the reverse complement.
AAGGGAGGAAGCTCCTGTTTATAAGTCCAGGAGCAGAGACTGAGGATAGTCTGCATGTGTCAAAGATGCTGAGAGAGCCCCTCGGAATGACAGAGGGCATTCAGGATGACCACCTCTTATCTGAAAACCAGAATCCTATGTGGCCTGTGACCCTGTGAGCACAAAGAGCGTTATGTGGTTATAGACTTAACTGGAATTGTCTTTGAGAGCTAAACGGGGCTTTAGTTGTAGAAAAAGAACACGTGATTTGTACCTGTACATTTCAGACCCTCTCTGCCTGCAGCAAAGGGATTATTTGTTGGTCTATGAAAGCAACAAGCAGTTCCTGCTGTTAATTTTAATACATACCCAGTCCCAATGTTCCAGGCATTGTACTGTCTGAACACAGAATCAGACATCATTCCCTGCACGCTTGGCTCACTGGCAAAGTGAGAGGAACAGGGTATGCAGAGACAATGTGGTGGTGGTGGGGCATATGGACAGTGAGTGATGTGATCTCACGATGTATTATTTAGAGATGATTGCTTTATGGGAGCTAAGATCTGTGTATACTCTTTGTTGACTCAACACCTTGAAAACTGTGCAAGCAGAGAAGTTTCCTCTCAGCTCTGGCTAGCTGTGACTGAGAGTCCTCACCAGTGATCTTGAAAAAAAAAATCAGACTCCTGGCTCTCAATCCTGAACACGGGTTTTGCTTGGCTGTTTATAGCATCAGAAGGTTTCCTTGATGTCTGATGTCTGCCACTTCCATAGAAGGTACTATGTATCTTTATAAATAAATAAAAACTCATTGTAATTATTTTCTTATTTTGTGGATTATAATAAAATTATATAATTTCCCCTTTCTTTTCCTCCCTCCAAACCTTCCCATAGGCCCCTCCTTGTTCTCTTTCAAACCATGGGCGATTTTCCCGTTAATTGTTGCTACATGCATAGAATTATATATGTATATGCATACACATTCCTAAACACATAAGAACCACCTCCTCAGTCTATATGTTACGTGTGTGTATGTTTTCAGGGCTGACTATTTGGTCTTGGATAAGCGATTGGTGTGTTCTTCCCTGGGGAAGACTATTTCTCCCATTCTCAGCATTCCTTAGTGGCCTGTAGTTCTCTGTAGGGCTGAGCCTTCCTGGTTCACTCACTTTACTGTGTCCATGTTGTTGTCATTGTTAAATTCATGTTTCAGCAGTCATTGAAAAGACGTTTTTATTATTATTTTGAGACAGAGTCCCACTAGTTTCCTAGGCTGGCCTTGAACTCACTCTACATCCTCTCCCCTCTCAAGGAACTAAAGCTGCCAGCCTGCACCACTAGGCCTGGAGGATCTTGGGTTTTGACTCCAAGAATTTAGGAGATAAAAGCCCATTGTTACATTATGGTCATGCCTATCTTGCCTTTGGCTGAAAATCTCTTACTGAAAGACCAACAACTGGTTCTGATTGCTTAGTACAGGATCTACTTCACTGATTTTTGCTTCCTATGGCAAAAGACTGGCATGGCGGTGAACACTCCTGAGCAGCTAAGCAGGGGACCACCACCATGAGTTAGGTATTCCAGTGTGAACAATAGTTATCTCCAGAGAGTGCTAATCAGTGTTGCCTCCACGTGCTGGACTGTGTTCTTTGTCTCAGCCAGTTCCCACAACTCAGCTATGTTCCCTCCACAGAGACTAGCTTGCTGCTATGCTGTGAGGAGCGAGGTTGACAAAGCTCCCTGCCATGTGGGCTAGTGTTTTAGAGCTGAAACACACAGGTCTTTGCTCTTCTGTGGCATTGATTACTCAAGGTTTTGGAAGTACTGCTCCTACCTTGAAGCATCACATACCCCTTTGTAAATTCATGACTTTGCTTATAATTTATTAAAAAATAAATTCTGCTTAATGCAAAGTTGAACAATAAACACTAATAAATACATTTTCCTGCTAGAAAAGAAAGTGTTTGAGAATATATATATATATTATATATATGTATATATATATACATATATATATATATATATGTATATATATATATATATATAGAGAGAGAGAGAGAGAGAGAGAGATTGAAGATCACACAAACCAAGAAAGAGTTGGACAGAATGACAATTCGATTTGAGTGATATCCCATTAATTCTATGGGTCACATTCTGAATGGAGCAGCGATAACAGGTGACCATCATATGCACTAGTCTCAGGTTGGTCTAAACGGGACAGAATGTGTACTAGCAATGCCATACATACCACAGACTAGATTTTGAAATGACTGTTTGGATTTTTAAATTTTTAAATGATTATTTATTTCTATCTCACTAAGAAAGTAGTTAAGTAAAAAATAAAATCTTGTGTCAGTTCACTTTCATAGACATCTCCTTTTCCCAGTTCTTTCAGTGTTAATAGAGAATAGATAGCCAGTTCCTCCAACAGTAGGGATCATGGAAGTCCCAGGTCACAGCTGTCCTTCTGTGTCATACACAGGCTGCAGAGTTTGCTTGTGGTTGCATCCTAGCAAGGGTGTCTTTTTGGTAATTTTATCTTTCTGTTTGAGAATGCTGAGCATCTCTATATTAGAGATAGGAAATGCACACACAAGCTTCTTCTCTTGACTAGATATACAGTTGTGTGCTTAACCATCTCTGAGTTTCCTGGAAAGAATATGTCCCTTCCTTGCCTTTAGGGCCAGCGTCAAGTCAGGGTCCACCTGGATGGAACTGCATTGAACTCAGTGGGACGTTCTTGGGAGTAATCTTTCCAACAGCGTGGAGACAGAAAGTCACGGCTTGCTGTTCTTTTCATGTATAAAAACGTTTAGATAACAGACCAGAAGAAGGATTAGATGCCACCTGCCTTCCAGCATTCCTCGATACTCTCAAAGAAGAGATACAATACTGCTTTCTAGTGTTCGTGAGCACTGTCATGTCTATTTGAATGCTAACATCTCACAAGGGCAGAGATTGGAGCTGCTATCCTATTAAACTCAAAGACAGCTTTCTTCCCCGTTCCTCTGCTCTCAAAGAAATGAAGGTAGAATACCACTGCAGGTAATTCCCCTGTTAGCACTGTCCTACTGGCGAAAGAAAGGAAATTGAGAGAGAGATTTACTGATTGAAGACAAAGCATTAAATGTGGTTGAGTTTTTGTGGTGTTAGACCGACTAGTAGCATTTTCAACCATTAAACTCTGTGACTTCCTCCAGGTTAAGTTCAAATTGGATAAATAGGCAGACGGGGAGCTGGGGGGGGAGGGGAAGTCAAGTGTTTGACTCCATGACTTAAGGTAGTCAAGAGTTTCAAAATCTTCAGAGTGAACTCCAGAACAATCAAAACTAATGCTAGCTTCTCAGAATAAGGGCAACATGGTTGCGTAGGCATATGTGCCACCTGCCAGTGTTTGCCTGCACAGCTTAGAGAGGTTGATTTGGGAGCTGTACGTGTTGCAAGCCTCAATGGAGTGGCTCACCCCTTCCCCCAACCCAGATAAAAGAAAGTGCTTGGAGCAATACTCATGTTCTAAATACATGAAAATATTGGTGAAATGAGGATAGCAATCTTTCTGATGACATCGACAGAGTATTAAAAAAAAAAAGAACTCCAACAGAGAGCTTGGTGGAGATAGACCATTGCTTGTTGGGAATAACGGGAGTCATGGTGTGAGTCTTGGTTTTGACCCACGAGGACAAGGCAGCTAAACACTCAGAAGTTTCGCTTCTCCAGCTGCGAGATGGGAAAGCTTCAGGTGAGCACAGGTAGAGCAAACCCATTAGGAAGCTGTGGATGGAAAATGCCTTCAGGTAAACTTGCATGCTGCCTGGCGACCAGAAAGCTCTCCAGAAACCTACTTGGAGCTGCATTGGAGACAGTTTAATGTGGACGGACTGTCCATATCAAACATCCTGTAGGATGAAGTCTAACTCGTATGGACATTTGGTTCATACTGGCAGAGTGTTCAGCTCATCAGCAGCACTCAATAAATATTGGTTGAATGAGTTGGTTCTGCATACATTATACAAAATAACCCCCCTTTCTCAGAGGGGTTGGTGAAAGAGATGAGGTTTAGCAGGCACATAAAGAAGCAGAAGAAGGATCCTTACTAACAGCAGGCTACCTCTCTACAGAGATGCATATTCCACAACACATGCCAGCAGATGGGCAGACTATTCAGAACTTCGAAGCGGCATTAGCTCATTTTTTCCCCCTAACCTTCCAGGTAGTGCCAGGTGTGGGCTCCCTGTCATGGCATGGGCCTCAAGTTGGACCAGTCATCATTTGGCCAGTCCCACAAGTTCTGCACCACCTTTCCCCCAGCTTGGTAGGTAGACTGGCTCACTGTGAGGCAACACATGGTATGCTTGTTTATCTGAGTAACCCAGAAAGCAAATGCCATACATTTCCAATTTCATAGAAACGGAGTCCAAGTTTATCTCTTAATGAGTCGTTTGATAGCTCTTCTGTGAACCACTTCGTAGGAACTAAAATAAATGAGGCCCTGTTCTTTTTACCGAACCACTGAACTTCCCTCTCTTCAACTGCAGTCTGCTTGCCAAAGAGGTGAACTGATGATGCCAGCAGGTTCAGCATGAGCTGGGGGTGAAAGTTCACTTAACATCTACTACGTCTTCACAAGCCCACACTATCATCATCACTCAGGACGCTGTTTGAATGTGCGTTTTCCGACCCAGACCTACTGAACTGGACACCATTAGGTCTTTCAGGATGACATGCTAGTTTTAAGACCATGGATATATGATGTTTTATTTTTCTTATTTTATTTATATGAGTACACTGTAGCTGTCTTCAGACACACCAGAAGAGGGCATCAGATCTCATTACAGATGGTTGTGAGCCACCATGTGGTTGTTGGGAATTGAACTCAGGACCTCTGGAAGAGCAGCCAGTGCTCTTAACCACTGAGCCACCTCTCCAGCCTGGTTATATGAGTTTTAAATGTACAATTAACCGTTGGACATTTATTCTTCTTAGGCCTGTTTATACTTTGAAAGGATTGTTATGTAGCTATCCAGTTTGCATGACTATCTGAGCTTTAATAAACCAAAATATACTTTCTTGTATTCCCAACAACTCTACCGCTGTTACCTAATATGTCTTATCATTTTAGGTGGGGCAACTTTAATTCACTCCAGATGCCTGTGAGCATCTCAGCTCATTGAGGTGTCAATTCCAAGGCTGGGCAGGTGAGCGTGGACAAGCTGAGTTTCTTTCCTGCTCCTTCCTGTGTGTTTATGGGCTTTTAAACTATACTGAGACAAGGCTAGACTTCAGGTTTGTAAAGACTCTTTGCTAAGTTCAAAGGGCTGGAGATGCCAAATGAGAGCTCTCTTAACACAGAACTTGCTTAATTATGCAAACAAGTTCTCCCTCCTCCTCTTCTTCTCTCTCACATATATGAATAATTTGCAATGCTAAGGATCCAACCCAAGGTCTTGTATATGCTGGACAAGTGCTCTATCACTGAAATATACCCTCACCCTTTAAGTGTTTTTGTTGTTGTTATTGTTGTGTTTTTTTTTAAGCTATGGTCTCTCTATATAGCCAGACTGCCCTTGAACTCACCCATCCTTCTGTTTCAACTTCCCTATTATTGGGATTACAGTCAGGCTTTGCCAAGCTCACATCCAAGTAACTTTTTGTTTGTAGAGAGGTTTCTGCAGATAAAAAGGGATCCACACCACAAAACTCAGCACCCTCAGGGTTTGCTGTAGCTATGGCTCCATAGTCTTCAGTGCCTTGTGGGGTTCTGGGAGGACTCATGAACAGGAAGCAGCCTGGAATTCTCGGCAGGAAGTTGTTATGGAGCTTGCAGGTAAGTGATTAATATTTCTATTAAATACGGCTTCTATTTAGGACTCAGAACGGTCTTTAAAAGTGTCTGGGTTTTCCTTAGGAGGCATAAATTTACCTTTTGTTCTCCCTATCCTGATTTAAAAATAGAGAAAACAATTGCTCTTTCTATGGCTGGAAAGGAAGAAATATACACACTTTTGGACTTAGACCAAAACTCTAAAATAGGTCAAACCTTAACTGAAAGAAGAAAAATATCTTATGGTTCAAACCCTCATTAGTGTTGCTCCTTAAACTAAATTTACCTCTCTAGTCAGCCTTCTATTTATGAACACACTGAGACCGAAACCACTTTCTCTCCATAATCCTCCACCAACCATATGGCTTGCTTGCCTAAAAGCGTTATAATAAGGATGAATTTTTTTTTCCTCTAAGAAGAAACCAAAGGCGTGGCACTCAAATAAATGGCAAGTGGGAAACTCGTAGCTGGTTTGAACCAGAAGTGATCACAGTTTACTCTTGTAATGGGATGATTTGTCTCAATTTCCAATTTGATTGGACTGAGAAGAGCCTGAAGATTGGTAAGGTACAGCTCTGGAAATATCTGCGCAAGGCTCCCAGAGATCGGACTAAAGGGAGGGGAAGACACTTGACTCTAGTGTAGTCATCTCATAGGCTAGGGCCCAATGGGTCTCAAAGAGAAGAGAAAGTGCTAGCATGATCCAGACACCCCCCCACCCCCGGCCTTGTCATGTCATGCGGCGAAACGCTCTACTCAACAACACCCTCCCCACCAGCATGGACTAGAACTAGAAGTATATACAAAACGAGCCTCCCTCCCTTAAGTTAACTCTGCCTTAGTTAAAAGCCCTTCCCAGTGGGTTTGGAGAGATGCCTCAATGGTTAAGAGCATTTGCTGCTCTTGTAGGGGACCTGGGTTCTGTTCCCAGCAACCACATGGTAGATCACAACTGTAGGTTATTGCAGGCCTAGAGGACATGACACCTCCTTCTGCCTCCCATGGTACTGCATACCTGGGGAGCACCTACATATATGTTGCCAAAACACTCAAAACATAGAATAAAAATAAGTTAATTTTTAGAAAAGCCCTTCCACTTGGTAACATGACTTTTCTCTATCCCTCATAGGCAATCGTATTTATTTATCATTTATTTTAGTAATAGTATGCGACATGTATGCGCTAAGTAATTTTCATGAATACATTGTTAACGGTTTTTATGCCATACGATGGCTTTCTATATTTATTCAATCTGCAGCAACACTCTCTCCTTCCACTAACTTCTTCCCATTCCTCCTTTCTTAGGCCCCGACAAACATTATTTATCTCAAGGTTCTCTGTGAGTGCAATGCTCTTATATACCACACGTTTCATGTAAGGTCTCTTTACACTTAGCATAGTGTCCAGTTTGATTCATGCAAATTCCATGATTTTCTTCTTTTAAAAGATTGAATGGCACCAGCATACATGTATGCTTGTGCATTCATGAATGCATATGTGCACATGGTGTATGTGTGGGTGGTATGTATTGCACGCCCCTGTGTGTGTGTGTGTATGCGTGTGTGTGCATTTGTGCATGTTTGCATGCATGTGTACACACGTGTGTGCATGCATGTGTGTTTCCACGTTTCCTTTCACATTCATCCATTGATCGACTATTGGTTTGATTCTCCATCTGCTCTGGTGTGCTGCAAAGGATTTGGCAATGTAGTCGGTCTTCAACACACTTGATTTCATTTGATTTGGGTATATATGCAGAAATGAGAGTAAATGGGTTCTATTGTTAGTTCTTTTGAGGAAACTTGATGATCCTTTCCCTGCAATGGGTACATTAATTTACATTCTTATCAATGAAGTACAAAGGTGCCCCTTTCTACACAACATCACATTTACCTTTTAATAAAAATAAAAACAATAGCCACTCTCACGGGTGTGACATGACCCCTCATTGTGGTTTTGGATTCTATTTCCATTATTTCCATGATTGTTAAGGATGTTGAAAGCAGTTTACCCCTATATAACCACTGGCCATTTGTATGCCCTCTTTGAAACACTCTGTTCAAGGATTTACTAATTTTCTCCTAGTTATGAGTTTTCTTGCTATCAAGAGTGTGGCTTTTTAAGAAAATGAATTGTAATAGTTTTCTTATAAGCTGAACGTTATAAGATCAGAAATGAAGACTATGTACAAGAAGACGTTTGAAACAAAACTCTCCAAATTGGATTTTACTGAGACTTAAAGTTGTGGGTGTCTTATAAAATGGGAGTTCCCACACTGGTGTTTAAGGGGTGTGTGGCTGAATTTCCATTTGCAATGTGATTGAGATCAGAAAAGAACAAGATTGGAACTCGCTGTAGGTGACACACACTGTGCTGTTGTTGATCTGTGCCGGAGCTCCTGGACACTGTGGCATTCTAAACGCAAATGTTTGCTTCTGGAAAACAAGGATTATAAAGAGGATTAACAGATAAGACCAGGGGAGCATCTTCCCCTGCTACATCAGAGTATGCTTCTAAAGTGTTCCATTTTGCCTGTTGTCCAAGACAGTGGGCAATTTTCCATTTTCATTGATTTTTGGTATCCTCTGAGGTAGGGTGAGCCTTCCTAGGTGTTCTTTGTTGGCAGCTCTCTGTTAACTACTTACTACCTTTAGAAAGAATACACACTAGGAAAATCTTAGACCTCAGAGGATACCAAAAGTCAATGAAAATGGAAAATTACCCACTTGCAAAATGGAACACTTTAGAAGCATACTCTATAGCTCATTGTGCTCTCCCTTGATCAGGTCAACAAATGAAAATCTCCAAAGACAACTATACATAGCCTTATCTTCCAACACCCAAGGACTTGATTTGCTCCCTAGGCTGGCCACCTCAGAATATGCTCGCTCAGTTACAACCCTGTCTGATTAGTGCCAACTAGCCCAAGGGCAGTGATGCTGGCTGCTTCAGAGACACCCACGGTCACAGCAGCACGTGCCAAATCAGCCTGCAAACCCATGCCTTCCCAGAGAACAGAGCAGCATATGGAGGGTTTGGGCTCCCCGCCATCTGTCAGAGTGGGCAGGACAGTGTGTGCAACCCCAATCTGTGCCAGTGTTCAGGAGATAATGTTTTCCACAGCAAAGGGTCTGCTGGCCTCAGATAAGGACAGCTTCCGCAGGGGAACGATAGAAAGCCACACAATACAGGAAGCCTGGCCTCAGTCTTCTTGGCTCTGCTCAAAGCTCTTGTGGTCGTTAGCCAAATGGCACCAAGGGGGAGGCACCCTTATGTTGCTGGTGTGTATGGAGCATGGCTATCCACTCCCAGGCTGTCCAACATGACCATTTGCCAAAGTGCTTCCTGGTAACCACTGTCTACCTCCCAAGAGCACTGTGATGAAATCTCCCTGTCCAGAGACCTGTCCCCCATTCCATGCTTTTTTTTTTTTTTAATCACTGCCCCATCCATTGCATTAAGAAAGTGGCTGTGAGTCTCATTCTTCTAGGAAACTGGTTTGTGAATTTTCTAGCATCTTTTTTTTTTAATTTTGTTTTATATTTTTATTATTTCGAGATAAGATCTCATACAGCCCAGGCTGGCCTTCCACTTGCTGTGTAGGAAGATCTTCAACTCTTGACTGACCTCCATCTTCTAAGTGCAGGGACTTCAGGTTTTTATGCCATGCTGGAAATCAAACCTTGGGCTTTGTGCATGTGAAGCAAGCAAGCTCCATCAACAAAACTACATCCCTGGGTCCTTTTGCATTGCCATTATCACTCACAAATCTGATCTTTCCTTTGGATTTGGACCAGCATTTATAAATTACCAAACGAAATGGTCTATAACAGACAACTAACACACAAGGATGTACTGTAATCGTGATAAAGTCACTCCAAAGAGACTCTCACGTTCCCTCACCTTGGCTATTAGACTACCAAAAACAATGGCTCCCCAGTTACCCAAGGAATCTCATGGTTGGAGAAGAGGAAACCTTTTAAAGCCAGGGCCAGCCAGGGGGGAATTTTTCTCCCAGAAAGAGACTGGCAGCTTTTCAGATGACTTTGCTGGAAAGTGTAACCAAACAAAGAAGAGTCAGCGGTAGGCAGGACCAGTACCTGACCAGAACTCCTTAGACATGTAGAACTCTGGCTTTCCACTTAAGCAGTAATCTTACCCCAGGACACCAAAAGCAGACTTGGGGGGGTTCTCTATCTCTTTGTCCCTTTTCCAGGATGGCCACATTGACTACATATCTCCTCTTTTGTTGGCCTTTAGCTATTAGCTTGTCTATTTTAGTTGGCTTATCAAGGATAAGAAGATGAACCTGGATTCTTGGGGCATAGGCTATGGCTTCTAAATCCAGTAGCACATGGTGGCCAACAACCATCTGTAATGAGATTTGATGTCCTCCTCTGGTGTGACTGAAGACAGAAGAAGTGTACTCACACAGGTGAAATGAATAAATATAAATCTTTAAGAAAAATTTAAAAAGAGAAGACTTTGGCTTTGACAACTATTGATCAGAGTTTGAGTGGTTATTTATTTATTTATTTATTTATTGCTGTAATATACAATACTAGCTATGTAGTAAGTACTCTGCCAGGGTAATAATAATGATAGTATTTCTGCTTACATTTTAAGTGCTTTCTCTCTCTCTCTCTCCCTCCCTCCCCCCTCTCTATATATACATATATATACATGTATATATATATATATATACACACACACACACACACACACACACATACACACACACATATATACATACACACACATAAATATATAATATCACACACACTCACATATATATATTCAAATCAGTACTTATGGGAAAAGATAAACCTTCAGGCAAATAATATTGTGCAAATCACACATTTTCTCTTCTAGACTCGGGATGTAGACTGGTGGTAGTGATGACCGCCAGAAGGAGATTCAGTATCCTGGTTTAAGGAGGCAGCTCCACTGTCTGCCCTTTACGGTCATCATCGGTATTAAAGAGGCAGGAGTGATTTACCACCTTCATGTTTGATGTGAATAAACCGCAGGGTGATAGAGAGGGAGGGGCCTGGGCATTAGCATTCTCAACGAAGCTGACAGCTGGCACTTTTGCTCTCTGAATCTCCGCAATCATCTCTATTCAAGCTGAAATGCACTGTACCTGCTATTAGCAGGCTCGTGGATTAGATGTGTGCTTGTTGTTCTTTCTCCGAAAATTGTGTCTGTTGCCATGCAAACGGAGCACTCCAGACTACGGTTTCAAGTACATTATCTGAGCATGGTAGAAAGGAGCAGGTAGGATACTTCTGATTTGAATGAATACATAACCAAGCAAGTCATTTAGCATCTCTGAGCATCTCTCTGTGTCTTCTGTGGAATACAGAACCTCTGTGAGATGTTTTCTACATTTTCTTTAGCCTCTAACCACTAGGCAGGAGGAGACAGAAACCAAGCACTCGAAAGGAAATACAGCATTAAGCAGGAAGAAGTCATAAAACGTCAAATAGCAGCAAATCCTAGAGTAGGAATCAGAGTTTATTCATAGAGTAGGAATCAGAGTTTATTAGAAAAGCCTTTAGATATGGTCTTTGTACCCATAATCTCCAGGTTTCCTCTGTCGAAAGAAACGCGTTCCCTTCCTTCTCCTTTTCGTTTGCACTGTTGGGCATTAACCCAGATGCTTGGAGACAGAGGGCGGTGCTCTATGACTGAGCTGCATCTCCAGCTGAAGGGGGGGGGGATTTCTCCCTGTGTTACAAATGTCCCTAAGCATTTCCTTAGGTGGATGATCCACTACCAGAAACACAAAGCATACGGAGTCCTGGTGGGCCTGAAAGATAAAGCTGGAAAGTTAGTTGGAGGCTAGATTGTGAATAATTTTAAAGTTTGCATTGGGTGGACGTGTAAGAGGGAATTACCAATGATTTTACACAAGGGATAAGACAGGGGACCCTAATTACAATATTATCTGAACATGCCAACAGGGCATCAAAAAGAAAACGCATTGGTCCTGAGAGAAGTTCTGACTTGCTATCAGGGGATAAAACTGATAATCTAGAGTGACTGTAGGTTACAACAGTAGGTTACTCTGCTGACTAAGTGGCTTCACCTACAGTCAATGCTTGTTGCCAGCTTGCCTGGATTTAAATAGCCTGGGAGAATCATCTCTCGGCATGCTTCGGAGACAGTATCAACTGAAGAGAGAAGGTTCACCCTTGCCTGCAGGTAGTACCAAGGACTCAAACTGACGTCAAAAGGAAAGTGAAAGTCAAATGAACGCTGTCATCTCCTTTCTCTGCTTCCCCATGTATGCACTAGGATGCACCAGAATCTACCACCTGGCATGACAGACTGTGGCCACAACCTGTGTGCTGAAATAAGCCCTGTCTCCCATTAGTTTCTTCTTGTCAGGTATTTGGTTGTAGCAATGAGGAAGACAACTAGTAAACCTCCCTTCCCTCACTTCCTGTGAAGTAATATAGTAATTCTATCACAGTCTCACCAGCATTACATAAACGAGAAAACAGAGGATCACACAATTAAGGACAGAGTAAGTAGAAAACCCAGCACCGAACTGAGACCTAAAAGCACCATTGAACCTGTGCCACCAGCGTCATTGCTAGCAAAGGGTCCATGATAAAGACAAATGGGTGCAAGTGGCATTGGCCAACAGAGTCCGTCCACTTAGAGACGTTGACCCAGAAGCTGAGCGTTATCTTCCAGATGGATTTTCTGTATGTGCCCCAGAAAAGAAACCTTTTTTTTTTACAACAATGATCTCACCCATAAGAGATCATTTAAAAATGTTTTGAGGGAGAACTGTTAGGAAAGAACAGATCTGTTGGGGTTTTTTTTTAGCTGTTTTCACGGGGTCCCTGACACCCTGTAAGGTAGGCTACAAGCATACTTACTAGAGGTGGACAGAGTACCTCCCCTCAGCTACTCTGGCCATGCCCAGTGTATGCTATGTAACTTGTTCAGTGTGAACTTAGGGATTCTTATTGCTACTCCAATTCCTTATTTTTTCCCAAAGATGAAGGCTATGAGGTCCACACATAGGTTTGGCTCTATCTGGCTCTGTATGTGTGATTTTGAAAATGTTGCTAACACGATGAATTAGAGAAGTAGGACAAAAAGTTGGAAAATAAGAGATTCAAACTTCAACATATTGGGAAAGCCACATGTAAGTATCAGAATAGGCCATGGAGATCCATGTGAGCTTCATGTCCAAGCACATGTCGCAGCAACTGAAACAAGTCATTGTGTGTGTGCATGTATGTATGTATGTATGTATGTATGTACATGTATGTATGTATATGCAGCCACCTGCTCATCTATCTTTGGAGAGTCACTAAAAAGATGAGTGACTTCTAGGTCTTCGCTCTGCATCAAAAGAGCCCATCTGTAACCACCTGTGGACTTGATGAATTTAAGGCCCATGGTGGCCCAGAAGAAAAAGACTGGTGTCTAGTGGGATATATTGAACTCTTTTGGAGTTTAGAACAGAGATTTGGGGTTACAAATTCAAAGTATAGAAGCAGGAGATCTCCTGCCAAAGCCGCCCAAGGGATGTCTAAGATTGTTGCTCAACTATCTCTGTCTCTGTCTATCTGTCTGTTCGCCTGTATTTATATGTCTGCATGTGCATGTGTCTCTCTCTGTCTTTCTGTCTCTCTGTCTCTCTGTCTCTGTCTCTCTGTCTCTCTCTCTCTGTGCATGTGTGTGTGGATGCTTGCCCATGAGGGTGCATGTGTATTATAGCATGTGTTGGGAGGATAGAGGATTACTTGAAGGACGAGGTTCTCTCTTTCTCTGTGGGTCTCAGGACCAAACTGTGTTTGTCAGGCCTGGAAGCAGAGCCTTTACTGGTTGAGTCATCTCACTGGTATAAAGACTGAGTATTTAAAGCAGATATCAGGACAGTAGCTCACTATGAAGCACTTACTCAACAGCAACCAACACCATAGAGAGAACGTTTTTAAGGGCAAGACTGAAAACATTTACTTAATTTGACAACTGTGTCCTTTTGTCTAGATTTACTGTTTCAAATTGAATAAGGCATACATTAGAAGGAAATGAATAAGGAAACCTATTTTGGGTTCTTCTTTCCAGATGCTGTTCATTAGACTAGGAAGAGGCACACAGAGTTCTTGAATGGCGGGAGGGTGGGCAGAGGCTACTTGAGTTCTCGGGTGTTTAAAATAAAATGCTACTGTTGCTTGTGACCCAACACGTGGGTGTTGGTAACAAAACCTGGGTCTTCTGCAAGAGTATAAAGTGCTCTTAACTCTGAGTCATACTTCCAGCTCCATAATAGTATCTTTTTAAATGATGACGCAGTTTCTCACTCAGTGCATTGGTCATAATTTAACAGGTTCTTCTTTATGGAGAATCCTTTGTTGATTCTAGCTTTGTGCTAAGTCATGTCTGAGTAATGTCACATACATATTTTTTTCATAAATATCCACCTGCATAGGCTAAATAAGTACATACAGAATTACTTCTGGGTCAAAGGGCAAAGATAGGTAAAATTGCATAAATATTAGCAAATGGCTTTTAAAAACTCATGCATTGATGTTGTCCACAAACTAGTATGTATATAGGTGTGGAATTTCTGGGGCTGGAGAGATGGCTCAGTGGTTTACAGCACTGACTGCTCTTCCAGAAGTCCTGAGTTTAATTCCTAGCAACCACATGGTGGTTCACAACCATCTGTAATCGGATCTTTAAGGGGATCCTATGCCCTCTTCTGGTGTGCCTGAAGACAGCAACAGTGTTCTCACATAAAACAAACAAACAAACAAACAAACAAATGAACATTTTTTTAAAATGGAATTTCCCTAGTCATACCAGTCCTCAGCATGATCAACTTTAACATTTTTTTTGTTAGTTTTATGGAATCAGTATCTTATATATTATTTTAAAAAACACCTAACTCATTTTAATTGCCAATTGATTAATAGGAGTCAGTAAAATTTCCATGTCTATTGGCTATTCTTATATTCCTTCTGTAAACTTTTCCGTATAAAAGTTGCCCATGTTTATATTATATTGTTTGATTTATAAGAATTCTGTGGCCTTTTTAGAAATTAATGGCTTGCAAGTCTTAAACTGTACAGATGTTTTCCAGTTCATTCCTTCAAGGTCTTGTTTGCTTTTACACACTTAAATTTGGATTTCACTTCAAGATTTGTTCCATAGTATCTTTAAAAGTCCTCCCAAACCTTATTTAAAAATATCATTTTAGGGCTCAACTGGTAAAGGTACTTGCTGCCAAGTACCCAAACCCAAGTTTAAACCTCTCTTAGTCCAAGGAGAGGTGGGACCAAATGGTTTAACTGATATTCCTCTGAATTTCAACATGTGTGACATGGTATACACACACACACACACACACACACACACACACACACACACATATATACAAGATAAAAATTTAAAAATCACTGTCATTTTTAAGATTTCAAAAAATTCTTAAACCTTCTAATGAATTTTGTGTCAGATATCCCTTTGCTATCAGAAAATATTGTTGTAATATAATGTAGACCTTTCATATTATTCTATATTACATCAAGGATCTTGCTGATTTAATATTAAGCTTTTGAATAAATTTAATTCTATTGATAATTCTCTTTTATTAACCAGAATGATGAAGATTCACCAGAAGCATGCCAATATAAAGTCAGGGAGAAGACATCATAGAGGAGATGCTGATGTTTGGTCCACATAATGTAGATACACAAAGCAATCACGCTTACCTTGGCGCTCAAGCTCACTAGAGAAAACATGATTAACCCGCCTCGCCTGACTTGAAAGCTGAGCTGCAGATATGTGGTATTTCCTCTGTGTGCTATTTAAAGGCATCAGTGATGCTCCAAAAAGCAGGAACTGTTTCCTGGGGGTGCTAATACCACACAAAGGGTCTATGAGAGGGTAAGAGGCAGCTAATTACTGCATCTTAGATGACAGACAAGACCAGAGGGTCACCACTGGCCCAGTAGAAAGGACAGAAAGCAACCTCGAACCATCTTGCATAGACAAGAGTGGGCCAGCTAGCCTGCAAGGAAGAAGAGGAAAATGGAGGTGAGCTTTTAGCAGCCGCTTCACCCATCTTCCTTGGTGAAAGCTCTGTGGTGACCTGATGTCCCACAGTGTTGAGACCCTGTTCTCTCCTGAGGTCCTCTGGGTTTTCTGTTTACACTTGTGACACGTTCTCCTGATACTAGTAGCTTCTCTGCAGAGCAGAACACTACATCAATGCCTTTTAATCCCAGATCCATAGATACAACAAAAGCAGCAACTACTGCCTCATGGTGACCTGATTCATTCCCTTCCTTTATAGTGTGAGGCCCTTTTCCCTAAATTGTACAAATGGCTGCACAATCTTTGTCCCTACAGCATTGGACACATTTCAGCCCAGTGATAATTACCAAGTATCCTTTCAAGGAATCGAAAATCCAACCTGATGTCTTTCCTTAAGTTCTTCCACCAAGGACATGAGAAAAAGGTGCTCAGAGGTTCCTGTGTTTTCTGTTTGTTTTTGGTACTGAAGATCGATCCTACAGCTGAATGCATGCTATGTATGTATCTTATTATGGATACACATTAGCACAACCGATTCTACAGTGACATCACTTCTTCAACAGTGTCGCTTTACATAGTTCCATTTTCCAATTGTATAACTAGCTCCTGTGCACCCACAACCTTCAGAAAAGGCTCTGAACAGCTGGAACAACATCTGGGCAGTGTACCGGGGCTGTCCTCAGGCTAAAGCCCACAGGGAAAATTCCACGTAGAAAGCACTGAGTTTCAGGGGGCAGGTTTGCTTCCCTTTGAGGTGTGGGATATGGCTTAGAGATGTAGTTTCTTTTTTTTAAGATTTATTATTTATTTTATGTATGTGAGTACACTGTAGCTATATAGATGGTTGTGAGCCTTCATGAGGTTGTCGGGAATTGAATTTTTAGGACCTCTGTTCGCTTCAGTCAACCCCACTCACTCAGGCCAACTCCTCTCGCTCAGCCCCTGCTTGCTCAGGCCCAAAGATTTATTTATTATTAGACATAAGTATACTGTAGCTGACGTCAGACACACCAAAAGAGGGTTTCAGATCTCATGACTGGTGGTTGCTGGGAATTGAACTCAGGACAGGGACTCACATAGGACAGGAACTTGGAGGCAGGAGCTGATGAAGAGGCCATGGAGGGATGCTGCTTACTGGTTGCTTCCCTTGCCTTGCTCAACTTGCTTTCTTATAGAACCCAAGACTACCAGCCCAAGGATGGCACCACCCACGATGGGCTGGGGACCTCTTCGCTTGATCACTAATTAAGAAAATGCCTTACATCTGGATCTCATGGAGATCATTTCTTTGTGATAACTCCAGCTTGTGTCAAGTTGACACAAAAAGCCAGCCAGTACTAGGATAGATGCCAATGTCTTGAGTGAGGGACACACAACTGTCTTCTTGTGCAGAGGTTTTATTGAATGGTTGCAAGGCAGATGTGTAAATATGGCACACATAGACTGGGGTGAGCATATATAACCACACTTACCAGCACCAGAGCCTGGTCAAATAAATATGTGTTAACTGAAGGAATGAATCCTATATCCCCACTACTTG
This sequence comes from Mus musculus, assembly GCF_000001635.26. Taxonomy (NCBI): domain Eukaryota; kingdom Metazoa; phylum Chordata; class Mammalia; order Rodentia; family Muridae; genus Mus; species Mus musculus. Next base: position 70,480,526 of record NC_000083.6, on the reverse strand, counting down.
TGCTGTTGTAGCAACATGAGTCATGAATGTGCCGTTGCAACACATGAGCAAAGCAGCTGGCTGTGATTTTCCTTAGCTTAAACAAATTGTTATCATATCAGCAGAGGCCTTATGAATGTCTTCAGTTATACAAATAAGTTAGTATTTAGATGCTGGAAAAATCACTTTTGCTCATAGGATAAGGAAGGCAAGTCTGAATTATCTTGTTATAGTCAGAATGTCTTGATATGAAGTCCCACTACGGTAAATTACAAGGGTTAGCAGCATGAGAACTTTTCATCAGAAACTGTAGCAAGCTCATTGTATCTTATAACATTAAGCAGCATTAATGTTTTTTAAAACCACAGTGTAGCCTCATTTAGACCTGTGTTAACCTATACCAACAAAAGCATTTTCCATTTTACAACAGTCTGTTTTTCCCAAAGCTGAGGTGACTTTTAAACATTTTAAAGTAAAAGACCTTGACACTCATCTGCTGGGGAATAGTCTTGTACCCTGAATGGCCAGCTATCACCATACTGTCTGTAATTTTCCTGCATTCTAGGGAGTTCACTGGCTTATACCGTTCCATCCCATAACTTTCTTTTGTCTTCTTCCTGGTCTTGTGTCTGCTCTGCTCTTTTCTTTTTGGATCTGTGTCCTAGGTATTTGGACACTCAGTATTATTTGTGCACCTTCTCTAAGGACTCCAGCATCTTTTAGCTTTTCACTTTCAACAGGCTCAGTGTGTGGCTTGTGAAACAAGACCCTCGACCCACTTCTTCAGCCATTAAGATGTCATGTTAGACTGAAACTTATAGAGGAAAAAGTGGGGAAGAGCCTTGAAGATATGGGCACAGGAGAAAAATTCCTGAACAGAACAGCAATGGCTTGTGCTATAAGATCAAGAATCTACAAATGGGACCTCATAAAATTGCAAAGCTTCTGTAAGGCAAAGGACACTGTCAATAAGACAAAACGGCAACCAACAGATTGGGAAAAGATCTTTACCAATCTTAAATCTGATACGGGGCCAATATCTAATATATATAAAGAACTCAAGAAGTTGGACTCCAGAAAACCAAATAACCCTATTATAAATGGGGTACCGAGCTAAAAATAAGAATTCTCAACTGAGGAATAATGAATGACAGAGAAACATCTAAAAAAATGTTCAACATCTTTAATCATCAGGAAAATGCAAATCAAAACAACCCTGAGATTCCACCTCACACCAGTCAGAATGGCTAATATCAAAAACTCAGGTGACAGCAGATGCTGGTGAGGATGTGGAGAAAGAGGGACACTCCTCCATTGTTGGTGGGATTGCAAGCTGGTACAACCACTCTGCAAATCAGTTTGGTGGTTCCTCAGAAAATTGGACATAGTACTACCTGAGAACCCAGCTATATCACTCCTGGGCATATACCCAGAAGATGCTCCAACATGTAATAAGGACACATGTTCCACTATGTTCATAGCAGCCTTATTTATAATAGCAAGAAGCTGTAAAGAACCCAGATGTCCCTCAGCAGAGGAATGGATACAGAAAATGTGGTACATTTACACAATGGAGTACTACTCAGCTATTAAAATCAACGAATTTATGAAAGTCCTAGGCAAATAGATGGATCTGGAGGATATCATCCTGAGTGAGATAACCCAATCACAAAAGAACACACATGATAAGTAGATATTAGCCCAGAAGCTCAGAATACCCAAGATACAATTTGAAAAACACATGAAACTCAAGAAGAAGGAAGACCAAAATGTGGACAGTTCGATCCTTCTCAGAACGGGGAACAAAATACCCATGGAAGGAGTTACAGAGACAAAGTTCAGAGCAGAGACTGAAGGCATGACCATCCAGAGACTTCCCCACCTGGGGATCTATCCCTAAACAACCACCAAACCCAGACACTATGGCAGATGCCAACAAGATTTTGTTGACAGGAGCCTGATATAGCTGTCTCCTGTGAGGCTCTGCCAGGGTCTGACTAATACAGAAGTGGATGCTCACAGTCATTCATTAGATGGAGCACAGGGTCCCCAATGAAGGAGCTAGAGAAAGTTCCGAAGGAGCTAAAGGGGTTTGCAGCCCCCTAGGAGGAACCATAATATGAACTAACCAGTAACCCCAGAGCTCCCTGGGACTAAACCACCAATCAAAGAAAACACAGAGGGACTTGTGTCTCTAGTTGTATATGTAGCAGAGGATGGTCTAGTTGGTCATCAATGGGAGGAGAGGCCCTTAGTCCTGTGAAGGTTCTAAGCCCCAGTATAGGGGAATGCCTGGGCCAGGAAGTGGGAGTAGGTGGGTGGGGAGTAGGGGGATCGGGGAGAGGATAGGGGATTTTTGGAGGGTAGACTAGGAAAGAGGATAACATTTGAAATGCAAATAAAGAAAATATCTAGTAAAAGAAAAAAAAAGAAAAAGATATCATGTTAGTGCAATGGCTTGCGCTATAAGATCGAGAATTGACAAATGGGACCTCATGAAACTGCAAAGCTTCTGCAAGGCAAAAGACACCGTCAATAAGACAAAAAGACCACCAACAGATTGGGAAAGGATCTTTACCTATCCTAAATCAGATAGGGGACTAATATCCAATATATATAAAGAACTCAAGAAGGTGGACTCCAGAAAATCAAATAACCCCATTAAAAAATGGGGCTCAGAACTGAACAAAGAATTCTTACCTGAGGAATACCGAATGGCAGAGAAGCACCTGAAAAAATGTTCAACATCCTTAATCATCAGGGAAATGCAAATCAAAACAACCCTGAGATTCCACCTCACACCAGTGAGAATGGCTAAGATCAAAAATTCAGGTGACAGCAGATGCTGGCGCGGATGTGGAGAAAGAGGAATGCTCCTCCATTGTTGGTGGGATTGCAAGCTTGTACAACCACTCTGCAAATCAGTCTGGCGGTTCCTCAGAAAATTGTACATAGTACTACCGGAGGATCCAGAAATACCTCTCCTGGGCATATATCCAGAAGATGTCCCAACCGGTATGAAGGACACATGCTCTACTATGTTCATAGCAGCCTTATTTATAATAGCCAGAAGCTGGAAAGAACCCAGATGCCCCTCAACAGAGGAATGGATACAGAAAATGTGGTACATTTACACAATGGAGTACTACTCAGCTATTTAAAAGAATGAATTTATGAAATTCCTAGGCAAATGGATGGACCTGGAGGGCATCATCCTGAGTGAGGTAACACATTCACAAAGGAACTCACACAAAATGTACTCACTGATAAGTGGATATTAGCCCAAAACTTAGGATACCCAAGATATAAGATACAATTTGCTAAACGCATGAAACTCAAGAAGAATGAAGACCAAAGTGTGGACACTGTGCCCCTTCTTAGAATTGGGAACAAAACACCCATGGAAGGAGTTATAGAGACAAAGTTTGGAGCTGTGACGAAAGGATGGACCATCTAGAGACTGCCATATCCAGTGATCCACCCCATAATCAGCTTCCAAACGCTGACACCATTGCATACACTAGCAAGATTTTGCTGAAAGGACCCAGATATAGCTGTCTCTCGTGAGACTATGCTGGGGCCTAGCAAACACAGAAGTGGATGCTCACAGTCAGCTATTGGATGGATCACAGGGCCCCCAATGGAGGAGCTAGAGAAAGTACCCAAGGAGCTAAAGGGATCTGCAACCCTGTAGGTGGAACAACATTATGAACTAACCAGTACCCCGGAGCTCTTGACTCTAGCTGCATATGTATCAAAAGATGGCCTAGTCGGCCATCACTGGAAAGAGAGGCCCATTGGACACACAAACTTTATATTCCCCAGTACACGGGAACGCCAGGGCCAAAAAAAATGGGAATGGGTGGGTAGGGAAGTGGGGGGGGGTATGGGGGACTTTTGGGATAGCATTGGAAATGTAATTGAGGAAAATACGTAATAAAAAAAGAAGATATCATGTTAGTGTCAAAGTCTGCTCGAACACAAAGATGCATTTGTTTTTCCAGGGGCCATGCTAAAAACCCTTGTAATGCTCTTTAAAAAAATATAACAACTTACATTTACCTGTGAGTTTCTGTTGTACAGTTTCTGTTACCAGTAGTACACCACTGCCTGAACATATTGACTGAAAAAAAAGTCTATAAACAATTCCTGACTTTTAAATTGATGTGTTTCTGAGAAGCATGGGGACATGTCATGTGGTCTTGTCCTTCCGTCTCTCTGACCTGTCCCTTTCCCTAGTGTGTTCATTTTGCATATACTAAGTGACTCTGCAGTCACTTAGCTGTATTAGTTATCCAGTTACCTATGGCAAAGTCCACAGTGCCCATATACAGTCTGCAATCTGTGATTTAAGGCACTCACTGCGGCTCTTGGAATTCATCAAGTTAGGTGCAGTTAGTGTACTTCTAAAGGGCTTTCAAAACAAGAGATTGAACTGGGGCTACAGAGATTGGTCAGCAGTTTAGAGCACCAACTGCTCTTCCAGAGGTTCTGAGTTCAATTCCCAGCAACCACATGGTGGCTCACAACCATCTGTAATGGGATCCAATGCCCTCTTCTGGTGTGTCTGGGGATGGCTACAGTGTATTCATATACATAAAATAAATAAATCTTTTTTAAAAAGAGAGATTGAACAGACCACTCTAAGTTATCATTTCCAGACCAGATTGAAAGGAAATTAAAAAAAAAAAAAGATCCACTAACAACCCTAAATAGAATAACCAGAGGAGGATGCCGATGAGGGCTACCGTGCACCAGGCATTGTTCCAGGGACCTCAGATGCATTTGGTCATTAGCACTGGTAATGTTTTGGAGGACACAGTCACCCTTTGCTCTGTTACAGACAGAGACTGAGCTAGGAGGAGGGACATGTCCACAGCAAAGCTGCAGGCAGTTCTTAAAACCTGGGATAAACATAGGCAAACTGGCTCCAGGCAGTAGGTTCTCACCCAGTCTTCTGAGTTATGCCATGTGTTTACCAGAAAAAAAATATGGCCTTTTTATGGGATAGAATTCCATTTTTAGATGGAAGGAATTTCAGAGAAAAAGGAAGGTTGTTACCTAATCTAAGCAGGACCTTGAAGTCCAAGGTTAATATGGTGTTATTGTCTTCTTGGATGTGGCATGAGTTTGCAACAAGTTGACAAAGACCCTCACAGTCCTGGTCATTCCAGTAAGGTCTTTAGGTCAATTTGCTGCTTCGGAATCAGAAGCTAGAAGCCTTCAATCCAGCTAAGGTTACAATCGAAAGTCAAAGAAAGCTACATTTGGAGTTTTCTACCGTAAAGAGAGTGGAAGGGCTCTGACAAGCCACCTTGTGTCCTGGTATGGTGTTTGGAAGACAGAAAGAAGCACTATCCATTCTCAATACTCTTCTCTCCGTGGGGAGGAAAAAGCCACCCAAACATATTCTATCCATATGGTATGTGTATGTGCTTATGTGTGCTTGTGTGGAGATGTGTGCACGAGTGTGTGAGTATGTATGTGTTTGTGTGTGTGTATGTGTGAAGGTCTTGGGTATTGTTCCTCAAGAGCCATCCACCTTGTCTTTTAGACAGTCTCCATTGGACTGGGGGCTTGCTGACTATAGTAGGATGGCTGGCTAGTGTGGCCCGGGGATCCACCTGTCTCTGCATCTCTAGTGCTGAGATTACAAACGGATGTCCTTACTTCCAGCTTTTTTTACAGGCACATTGGGGATTGAGTTCAGTTTCTCACACTTATGTGACAAGCATATTACTGACTGGGCTATCTCCCTAGCCTACCCCATATGTATATTTTAGCAGGAGAAACCCAAATATTTTGTTCTCTCAGATGAACATCAAATTCTGTGTGATGACTCTTCACTGTCTACCATGGCACTGCCCTATGTTATTCCACAGAGAGTTTCTCAGAAAACATTGTGTGAGACACTCTACAGATAATATTTGCATACATTCTTTCATCCCTTAGAATAGACTGTTTAGAAGTAGAATTCCATTCTTTATGTGACATTCGGGAGCCTGGATTCTTGTCACATAAATTACCAGCTCACCTTAGGAAGTGCACAAAGCTGGCCATCTCTCCAGCATTTGAATGTGAGGATTTTCTGGGTATCACATTGGCCAGAAGAAAACAAAATATGGCCAGTTTTACAGGGACATGAGGATTGGTTGGCTTCATTTAGGGTTTATTGATTTTTGTTGAATATATAATTTGATGTTTTATGAATTTTGTGCTTCTGAACATCTCTTTCCTCCAGTCTTACTGATGTGTATGAAGTCCAGTGCTATTGGTGACAACACATAAAATATTTTTTACTTGTAGGCATTACTATGCCTGGCACTGTGTTAATTAAGCCCCTTGCTCTCAGAGACAAAGAGTGTCTTTTCCCATGTGGTTTGCGTTTTAAAATACTCTTGTATGAAATCATCACTCCTATTTCTTGAGGCCATTTTTGGAGCAATCTGTTTTAGAAGCCTGAATTAGTTCATTTTTAGCATTTAACATCTTGAGAGGAGGACTGAGGTGCAGAGCCTGTGTAGGCTGCCCCTGGTGAGCAGCTTGGTGCTTCTCCTACATTAACAAGGTGACTGAGTCTCACCATGACAGGGTCATAAACGCAGGCATCACGCTGGACACTATGGTCTTTGGTACAAGTGGTGACCTTAGAATTAAGGTTCCTACGTCTTCCAGGAATCCCAAAGGACAGAAGGATGATGGTGGGCATGCTTAGGGGACTGAAACTGTCTTGCAGTTTCACACACTAATGAAGTGTGTGAAGTGGGCAGGGAACTCTCGGGCGTTTAATCATCTAAGCATCTGTGAACAAAAACTCCGCACTGTGGTCCAGGAAGAGCAGCAAGACTTACCTTTCCTTGAAGTACCCTGAAATGGAGACACTGGATACAGTTTTAGAAAAGGCCCACCCTGTTGTCACAGTTGTGCCAAACTTGCCTAGATGTCTCCCCTCTTAGCATCTGATCATGGGACCAGGTCCTTGTCACTACTGTTTCCTCTGTCACCTGTCCTTTTCTTGTTTTCCAAAGTGACCAGTAGGATGGCAATTACTATGCTGAGCTCACGGGCTACTCCGTCACCTAATCTCCATCCCCACCTGCTCCTTTACTCCACAGAGTTTTGAGAAGAGTGTTGTTCAGTTTCCACGTGAGTGTTGGCTTTCTGTTATTTTTTTTGTTATTGAAGATGAGCCTTAGTGCATGGTGATCTGATAGGATACATGGGACAATTTCAATATTTTTGAATCTGTTGAGGCCTGTTTTGTGACCTATTATGTGGTCAATTTTGGAGAAGGTACCATGAGGTGCTGAGAAGAAGGTATATCCTTTTGTTTTAGGATAAAATGTTCTGTAGATATCTGTCAGATCCATTTGTTTCATCACTTCTGTTAGTTTCAGTGTGTCCCTGTTTAGTTTCTGTTTCCATGATCTGTCCATTGGTGAAAGTGGTGTGTTGAAGTCTCCCACTATTATTGTGTGAGGTGCAATGTGTACTTTGAGCTTTACTAAAGTTTCTTTAATGAATGTGGCTGCCCTTGTATTTGGAGCATAGATATTCAGAATTGAGAGTTCCTCTTGGAGGATTTTACCTTTGATGAGAACGAAGTGCCCCTCCTTGTCTTTTTTGATGACTTTGGGTTGGAAGTCAATCTTATCAGATATTAGGATGGCTACTCCAGCTTGTTTCTTCATACCATTTGCTTGGAAAATTGTTTTCCAGCCTTTTATTCTGAGGTAGTGTCTATCTTTTTCTCTGAGATGTGTCTCCTGTAAACAGCAAAATGTTGGGTCTTGTTTGTGTAGCCAGTTTGTTAGTCTATGTCTTTATTGGGGAGTTGAGACCATTGATGTTAAGAGATATTAAGGAAAAGTAATTGTTGCTTCCTGTTATTTTTGTTGTTAAAGTTGGCATTCTGTTCTTGTGGCTGTCTTCTTTTAGGTTTGTTGAGGGATTACCTTCTTGTTTTTTCTAGGGCATTCCTTGTAACAAATATCCTGTTGTCTGAACTCACTTTGACTTCACAGTATCCAGCCCGCAGTCACTATGTTGCTTTGCATGAATAGCAAGTACCCATGCTCCAGGCTTGGGAGGTAGCATTAAACACAGAAGAACAGCCTTTTCGTTTCGTTGGCTTGGTCCCACTATGCTAATGAAAATTCAGGAAGAAACTCTTCATAGGGCCTATCCTACACACTTGGAGGATGTGCCTGGAAATAAGAAGCCACCTGCTTTCTCTGTGAGCACATGTCCCCTTTGAGGACCAAAGCTGGGATGAGAAACTATTCGAGTCATTTATGAGGATGGGCATGCCGGGGAATGAGTTAGCACACATGTTAAATCTACATTCCCGGGCTCTGTTCCAGATGGTCTCAATCGGGCCAGGCAGATCCTGAGAGTCTGTGTTTATCATTAAGTAATCAATTGATTTTTGATTAATCTATACTTATGTAGGAGGTAATTCTATTGCAACCCTTCTGGTATGGGAAATGATGTCTTGGGGCAGAATTGGAAGAGTCATTTGTTTCAGCTCAAATCATCTAAAGATCCCAAGAATCCTTCTGAATCCTTCTGCCCACATAGCTGAACAGCAGCTTAATAGAATTATGTTTTTTGAAATAATGTGTAATAAAGAAGTGTTATTTTTAAATGCAAATTAATTATTATAACAGCTAAGCTCCGTTAAGGAAGCCTAGGTTTTTTTTTTTTTTTTTTTACAGTACAGCTGATAAACATGATCCCAGTCAGGCCGTGCTTCTCCTGGCTTCCTGCCTTCTATTGGAGCACATCTCATTCAGCATTTGCTAGGTTGATAGTCTATGTCTTCTACCCTGTGCAGCATGGGCATGTGTCCTCAGGTTCTTCTCTGCATGCCCTTTCCATCTTACCTCTTGAAGTATTTTCTTACCTGCACTTTTCTCATAATGAAATCTGCCATGAAACACCCCAGACACCCACTCGTAGGCCTGTTACAGAAGTGGAAAGGTTGCCTGAGAGTGTGCAGAAATTACTTTCAAGGCTTTTTTTTTTTTTTTGACCTATCCACATGGCTGGATCAAAAAAAAAATGTTGGTTCCCATTTTGCAAGGCCAACATGAGACAGAGGTTGTCACAGCATCTTAAGGTGCTAGTATAGTGAACAGATAAGTCCCAGACCCAGAAATTCATGACATTCCACCTCCCACGGACTGCAAGAGTTACAAAGTTCTTCTGCACATCCCGCCCCCTTGCAGAGTCCTAGCCAATCACAGAAACAAAAAGTGCTCATATGCATTGTCTGCACCTCGTGGCAGATGGGAACAACCCCCACAAGGCTTGTGCCAGAATGAAGCTGCGATATCTGCCCCCAGGATAGAATGCTGAAGAAACACCCTAGGGAACAGCTCAGGCCTTGCTGTCACCAGGAAGCCATATCCTCTACTTCCTGTCCTTCCAGTGTGACCGAAAGGGAGTGGCTGATGACAAGGTGAAGTGCTGAAAGTGAAAAACGGAAGTGGAGACAAGGGCCACATTCACAGGAGATGGGTCTTGCATCTGACAAGTCTGTCTTATGGCTAAAAATAGATCCGAGGGCATCTGAAATCTTCTAGAAATGGCTCACCTTACCCCTAAACCACTCACTGCATAATGATTTGAGCACTCGATGCTAGGCAGTAACTGGCTAGAAACAGAACAACTGCTACCCAGATCGCTAGAAATAAAACCAGAAGAAACACACAGCTAAGATGCAGCATGGAAGGCAGGCATTACATAGTGGATGCAGCTAATTCTTATCATGGGGGTGGGGGTGGGGCAGCATTCAGAGAGCACACTGGTGATGGGACTGAAGGGGATGGAAGTTCAGGATGTGACATGCTGTCCACATGGTTTCTACCACTTACAGAAACATGTTCAATCTCTTTAGACTCAACTGTAACACATTTGACCTTGAAGTTAATATTTGATGGGGCTGATTTTTTCCATTTCAGAGGCTACCTATATTCTTTGTGGCATCACCTTCCTTATTCCATCATGTGTTCACTGAACCAGGAGCTGAGGGAGAAAAATGACAGGACATTTCAGATGGTTTCTACTACTGTGAGAAATATAGTCTGGGAGAAAAATAGAAATGAACGACACAGTCATCAAAGTCATAGAGTAGTCAAATGTTAGGTCAATGGGTTAGGTGATGGGTTAGGTGATGTTTCATCCATATCTTGACTCCATCTACCCTCAAGACCTCATGCCCACTAATGAGCTTGAGGGCTCTTTTCTCGTAACCTTTTTGGGTAAATTCATAGGCAATTCAGATATCAAGGTTGATTCATTCAAAACTTGTTAAGGAATAGTCTCTTGTTGGTCCTCATTATTCATGTCAGTTATCCTCTTTGGGTTTGCATCTGGGAGCAGGAAAAAAAAATAACCCAGCATGCATCTGGGCAGAAGTCTACTCTTCATGGGTGCTTTTGTTTCTGTTTTGAAAGTTTGCCCTCAAGGTAGCTGGGTCGATATTGGTCTTTTGTGTCCAGAGGCTTCTGAGAGAGGGTTCAGGGACATGGTGGATGGATGGGCCTTCTTGTAGACCCCTCTTTGTTGGTCATCCATTTTCTATTCATACAGAATTGAGGGACATGTGGAAGGATCGTGATGGATCTCAGCCTTTCAGCCTCAGAGGCTTTTTGCCTTCTGTGTCACTACCTTCCTTAGTGTGCAATGAACATAGAGACTCAACACTGATGCACTCATCCAGCTGACTGTCTTCTTGAAGGAGAAAAAACCTTCCCTTTAGTCTTTTACAGACGCACCGTATCAGCAGGTTGCTGTGCCGCTGTCCACTGGCAGCCGCTCGAAGCAGTCAAGTGGCCTCTTAAGCATTAATTGATCAGTTTGAATGACGGTACATGCATTTACTTTGCATCTTTGCAACTCCTGCTTATATAATACCGATTTTACACATCCAGATTTAGCCACCCAACGTGTCCATCTCTGAGATGTAGTGTTAAATTAGAAGTCACCAAATTTGGCAGTGCAAATCAGTTTTGCCCAAAGTGATGGGCTGTATCCACAACATTCACATATTAAACCTGATACCTTGTATGTCTAGGAGACCCCCAGACACTAAGGCAGAGCCAACATATTTCTATTTGATATGAGAGTCTAGAAAGGGACACATATCATGGGCACTGAAACAGATGCCTTCACTATCATCTGGCTCTGACATATTTACTAGCCAAGCTCCTTGTAACAGACTTTTTTTGACTTTCTATACTGAGGTTTCCTGAAATGTACAGTATGAAGAATATTGGGCTGTTTTTATACACACAGGAATTGTTGCAAAGAATTGTTGCTAGTGTGTGGTAGATGTCTCACAGTGGGTCTGAAACAACAAATCTTATGTTGGAGATAATGCAGGTCTGCGAATGGTTTATTTCTCAACACAGTGTCTCTTTACGTCAGGCAGATTGGTATCAAACAGTTGGCACTCCTGCCTCAGCTTCCTGAGGGCTGAGCTCATAGGAATGCATCATTATAACTTGATTGAAGGTTTTCATAACAACACAGGAACTTTGCAGATACAAAGGTCCACGATTTGGGGTGCATCCAATCGCTAGACATTCTCATTTAATAAGGTGGGTGGTCATTCACAGATGCCTGTGCAGCCTCAGATAGGAGAGTCAGTTTGAGGGAAAACGCAGCCGGGCACAGGGAGAAGAAGAGAGAAGAATATCTCTGAGCTCCAAGGGCTTTTAAGGAGCAGCACTCATGAGAACCGGGAGAGTAATTCTCTCGGTGATGGAGGCGTTGCTGCAAAGCTGTGAGCTTTTGGTGTGTGGTGGGTTTGGGGATCATGAGAACACGTGTTTCATGAGGGAGACACATTTGTCTATTTCATTCATCATCATGCCTCGGGAAACCAGGAGAATGTCTGGCAGAAAACATTGGCTTAATTAATATTAAGTGAGTGAAGTTAAGCAGGCAAGTGCAGGCAGTTCTTGGAAGTGCAGTTCCTACTTGCTTGTAAGTGTAGGTACTGGAAGAAAGGAGGGGTGGAGGAGAAATGAGGACCGCAAGACCAGACCACGAGAGACTCTGGACTCCATGAGGAGGTCTTTGATATCACTCTAAGAATGCTGTGAGGCAGATAGACCCTTGGGGTAAATGCATGGAGTGGTAAGATTCACACTGTAAAAGTGCCACCCTGGCTCCTGGTGGGAATATATCACAGTACACCACAGGGGTCAAGAATGAACACACCTAGACCAGGATGCAGGTCACCGGGATGCACACTGATGGTGAAGGTGGTGAGGAGGGGCCCAGGTTGAGTCACGCTATACTTGTCTTGGGGGAAGAGGGGATCGGGAGAAGAGCTAAGCCATTGGCAGTGGGGAACTGGGTAGGTAAAAGACAGTAGATGTGTGTAACTGAAACTCAGGTGATAATGACCTAGATATGCCTGTAAAGGAATATATGCTTAAAATGTGGTAAACATAGTATACATTTCAGAAAAAGGCCTGAGGACAATTTCTGTTTGCATATATTAAAAATAGCCTTAAATCTAATGTGCCTTATAGAAAAGCATATCTGTGTATCTGTGGAGTTGATGCTTGTTGCGTGGTATCTTTCCTCTGCATCACACAGGGAGAAAGAATTGAGAATAAAAGGGAGTATTAAATAAAATGGAACAGTGGTCACAACAGCCATAAAACAGTGAATATGCTTAACTCTTGGTCCTTGTGGCCCATAGAGATAAATCCCTCAATTCCAGGTCCCCAACAAACACTTTCTTTATGAGAACTTACATTTGTAAAACTTCCTCCTTCTGCAGCGTACATGATCCATAGCCTGTGAGTGGTTGTCCCTTAACACTAGTTTCTGACAGTCACTCTCTTATGCATCCCCTCTTTTAGGTACAGAGCTAACCTGTAACTCAATGAGATTTTCAGAAATAGCCACCAAGACAAATAAAAGATATGTTGGCTTATGTTACAGTCTCTTGCTCCATTGCTCTAGACGAGGCTAGTGACCTCTAGAATATTGTGAGGATACTCGAGCAAGTCCATGGAGATATGCACAGTAATACACCAGGGTCTCCTAAGAATATGCACTGTGAATTTCTCAGCCACGTCTTTGACCATTTGAGTGTTCCTATGAACTTCTTAATGGAGCCTCATGGGATGTTGTGCCAGAACATCCACACAAACCATTCCTGATCTACAGAAATTGTTTGGGGTTAACAAATGATTATTGTTGTCTTAAGTTGCCCAGTTTCAGGACAGTTATTATGTTGTTGGGAGCTGGAGCCCTTGAAATCAGTCTTTGAACTAGGAACTGCCTTACTAAGCAGTGTTAGGAAATGAAATCATTGTTTGCCTTGGATAAGTCTTTTCTTTCCTCGGTCTTCTAATGGTAAAGGTGTGAAAAGCAATAATTTTAATCAAAATAAGTAACACCTAGTTCAGTTAAAATTAAGTCCTGTGAAATCGGTCCTTAAGAAATCAAATGTTGGCACTGCAGGTAACCATAGAAGTATCTTTAAAGAGATGAGTCTGTCCTAAGATAGCACACCATTTTTTTTTCATGAAAACATCCTTTTTTATTCACACAGAGTTCTGGAAAAATCACCTGGCTTTGAAACCTTGTCTGTTTGTGCCTTTCACGGCACCTTTCAAGAGAAATCTACAGCACATATAATGAGCAGACGAATTTAAGTCAGTGAAATAATTTCTCATTTCCTGACTTGTATGAAATGAAAACATTTCCACAATGGGGTGTGGGTGTTGGTGAGGGGTGAGTTGCTCCTAGTCTGTCAACGAACTTGGCTGGATCAAATGAGCTTTTATACATTCACAGTGGAGAAAGCAGCACACAGAGGCACCTTTCTCCTTGTTTCACGCTGTCTGGATTTGTAAGGCCAAGCAAAAGCATGGTCTCTGTCAGACTGACTGTCTGTAGTAGAGCAGAGAGTGATGCCTGTAGGGGCTGGGGTTCACCCCCGGGGGGGCGGAGACCATTAAATAAGGGGAGGAGTAATCCTTTGCTTTCATAGCTTAGGTTGCAGGTGTGTGAGCACTCTCAGGAGGCTAAGTGGCCTGCAGAGAGAGAGAGAGAGAGAGAGAGAGAGAGAGAGAGAGAGAGAGAGAGAGGGGGAGGGAAGGAGGGAGGGAGGGAGGAAGGAAGAAAGAAAGAAAGAAAGAAAGAAAGAAAGAAAGAAAGAAAGAAAGAAAGAGAAAGATAAAGAAAAGAAGGAAGGAAGGAAGGAAGGGAGAAGGAAGCCTTAAGAACTGGATAAAGGGTTGGAGAGCTGGCTCAGCACTTAAGAGCACGTGCTGCTCCTCCAGTAGGACCTGGGTTCAATTCCCAGCACCCACACAGCAGCTCAAAAATATCTGTAACTCCAGTTCCAGAGGATCTGGTTCCTTTACAGTCATACATGCAGGTAAAACACCACTGTCCATAAAAAAAATAATAATAAATCCTAAAAAAAAAAAGAACTGGATAAAATTCAGAACAGGCCAAAGGAGAGTAAGTTGAGCAAAGGCTGATTCCTAGAAACTAAAGATGGGGACTTTAGAGCAAAGGGAAAGACTGTATGATAAGTCTGGAGGCTCGTGGGATTCAGAGCTAGAGATAGCTTCTCGCTGCCAACACCGCTTCCTCTCTGTAACAACAAAAGCCTTTTCTACATAAATTATATTTGCTTTTTCTGGAAGGACAACTAACATGATAAATGCAGCTCTTTTGCAGCCCCAGAGAAAATCCCACACAATGATGACATTCAGATAAATTTCAGGATTGATTTATTTATTCCTATTTATCTATTTTTTTGAACAGGGTTGGTTCTCTTACATCCCAGTTGTCCTTGAACTCATTATGTGGCTGAGGATATCCCTAACCTTCGGAGTGTGGAGATTGCAGGTGTGTGCTTCTGTGTTGGTTTATGGGATCTGGGGATTTCACTCAGGGTGCTGTGCATATTAAATAAGTACTCTTATTAACCGAGCTTCATTTCCCAGGCCCCAGGTCTCTCATAAGAGAGAGAGAACATGTACAATGAAGATCGAGGACTTTGAAATCAGACCGATTCTCTTTCTTCTTTAGTAAGCTAGTGGCTCTTGGGTTCCGATGCTAGCATTTAATGAGTGGCTCTGTCACATACTAGGTTCGGTGGCCCAGTAAGCTCAATACAGGTTCCTGTTAGATTTCTTTAACAACCCTCTGTGGTCTGAATGTGTCCCCCAGGATTGTGTTTTGGAGGTTTGACTCTTAATTCAACAGTGTGGGGAGGTAGAGTCTTCAAGCCGTGATGAATTCAAGACAGCTCTGTCCTCATGAATGACTTAGTACTATTACCTCGTGAGTACGTTTTATACAAGGGGGTTTGGCCTTTCCTTCTGTTGTCCATTTATCCCTCTTCCCTGTTGCCTTCTGTCATGGGATAGTGCAGAAAGAAGGCTTCTGTCATATGCTGGCATTTTCAATATTCAATTTTTATTTTGGTAATACATATCTGTGTTTAGAGGATCAGGGGTAACATGCACATGGGGGTGCAAGTGCCTGTTGAAGCCAGAAGAAGGCTTGAGTTCCCTGGAGCTGGAGTGACTAAGGGTTGTGAGCTGTTGCAAGTGGGTACTGGGCAATCAAACTCAGGTCCTCTGCAAGAGCCATAAATACTTGTAACCATTGAGCCATCTCTCCAGGCTAGATGCTGGCTGGCATCTTTGGGTCAGACTTCCTATCTTCCAGAACATAAGATATGTATGAATAAGCTGGGCGTGGTGATGCACACCTTTAATCCCTGTACTCGGGAGGCAGAGGCAGGCGGATTTCTGAGTTCGAGGCCAGCCTGGTCTACAAAGTGAGTTCCAGGACAGTCAGGGCTATACAGAGAAACTCTGTCTTGAAAAACCAAAAAAAAAAAAGAAAAAAGAAAAAAAAAGAAAAAAAAGATATGTACGAATATATAATTAAATGTGTTAGATATTCATATATAATTTTAAATGCAAGTTTATAATTTATTTAAATGTATAATAGATGTGTATAACAATATTACTTTTGATATTTTATTACAGCAACACAAAATAAACTAAGGCCACCCTTCTGAGTGTTGCAGTCACTCCAATTTATGTCAAACCTGAGGCAGAGAGGCCACATCTTAAAAAAAAGTTGTTAGTATGTGAGTGTGTGTGAGTATGAGTGTGTGTTGTATGAGTGTATGAGTGTGTGTATGAGTGTGTGTGAGAGTGAGTATGTGAATGTGTATGTGTGAGTGTGTATGAGTGTGTAATTGAAGAGCTTGGCTCAGGAACTTTGGAAAATTCCAACAGACCCCTCCCCTCCTGGAAGAGAACCCCTTATGAAGGATTAGGCTAATTAACATTCCTCAGACCTGGGGCTGAGCAGGAGAGGGGAAGGGCAACCATCAGCCACCTGCAGGTGCTGGAGACCTAGAGTGCTATACACACATTCTACAGGATGGACCAACGTTGGCCACCTATAGACAAGGGAAGTCCTTGTCACCTCATTCCCTTCAGTTTAGAAAATCACACTGTTCTGCCAATCACATTGTGCCAAATGGCTGCTGCTCTGAAAACTGTGTAAAAGCTTTCCGAACTAGCTGTGTGGGGTCACCATCTCTCCTTTGGGTGTAGGATGACCCTAACTCGTTGGAACAATAAATTCCTCTTGCTTTTTGCATCGAATTCTGGCTCCATGTCATTCACTCAGGGGGTCCCTGGTAAGCTAAGGCTCGCCAGAGTCTTACATTATTGAGTATGTGTGAATGTGTGTGAATGTGTGAGAGTGTGTATATGAGTATGTGAGTGTGTATGTGTGTGTATGTGTGTATGTGCAGGTGTATGTAAGCCACCGTTTACCTGTGGAGGTCAGAGGACTGCACTGTGGCATTGGTTCTCTTCTTCCACCTTTACACGGACGCAGAGGATGGAGCTCACACTGTCAGGCTTGTGCACAAATCAACTATTTTTACCTGTGTGGCCATCTTGCTGGCCCCAGAAGTTAAATCATTTGTCTAGGACATAAGGATTAGAAGGCCTGGGGTTTGAAGAAAGCCATGAGCTTTGGCTGTGTTTTGCGACCTCCAATCTGGAGAAGGAAACTGAAGAGTGTCAACATTACAGGAAGGGCCGGCAGGCAGAGGATCCTGGCTCACAGATGACTTTCAGCCTTGGAAATAGGTTCCGGGAGGAGTGAACAAATCCGCTATTGACCAAGTTTGACTTAGGAAAGGGCTGTGGTATCAGCCTCCCTTGGTCCAAAGATAATGAACTCCAGGAAGGCCAGGGTGAAGTACAGGGGTTCTTTTCAGGGAGAAACGGAGCCTGAAGCCAGAGTTCCCGCCTGACACCATCTGTTCTGGGCTTTTTGTTGTTTAGATGAAGAAATTCATTCTGACCAGGACCAGAAATTCATTCTGACTAACACATAAGACACAATAAATGTTTCTTAAATCAAGATAGTATTTTTAAAATTATTATGGAATTTACTGGTTTTGTAGAATCTTAGAAGCCCCACCCCCATATGTAAATATAGGTAGTGTTTAGAGTTGGCATGTGGTTCTCAGCTGGGGGCCAAGGATGGGACTCAAGAATAGTGACATGCTCAGGCTATTTTTGCCTACAGCAGCTCACGATGCAGCTGCGGAGGCTAAACCCCAGTGCTGACTTTTCTACCTTCTTCCTATTCACTTAAAATAAAAACTGGTTTCCCCTGTTTGTTCTTGCCCCCATTCAGGGTTACTATCTCACACCTGTTTTGTTTTGTTTTTGTTATTTAGGCCTCTGAGGCCAATCTTATATCTTAGACATCTTTCCTTTCTAAATCTGCACACCTCAGTCATTTTCTGAGGGAAGGATCAAAGAGGCTAAATAGACAAATAGGTAGTTTTGATGAAGGAATGAAAAAAAGAAGAAAAAGAAAAAAAAAAAAAGAGAATCGTGCCAGACTCGGCATGGATGTTGGGATGTCCAGCTGTATAGACGGTTGGTCTTCAGCAATTTCATGGTGACAGACTGTAGGGAGTCTGGTCTCATCACAGAGGTTATTCATGCCCAGGTTTGAACAGTGACAAAGCACAAAGGTGGAGATTATCTACTGTGAAAAAGATGTGCTCATTTCGAGCCTGGCATGAGGGAAGGAATTCCACGGGCAGGGACCAGCCACGGAATTTGCAAATCAGTAAATCGGTCAACCCACGGAAAGGCAGATGACACCCCTCAGAAAAGATGCTATTCACTACACCTGAGGAAGTCTGGCATGGGCAATGAACACAGACTCAAGGCCAGCACTCCACCATCTCATATTGGTTTTTTTTCTCACTGGTTCTATTTACTAATTTGAAAAAGAAATGCAAGTGGACTGCTTCCAGCCTCTCTGTGGCTTCCTGTCTCCCCAACATATAGATCTTGGGTTTAGAGAGATGAACACTGTCCCTCCTGAATTGGTTGTTAAAGCCATCTTGTAGAGGACTGATTCTAACCTCAAATCTTAATACTTATTAATGTGTTTGATGTCAGTATTTAATGTCAATAGTTTTCTGGTTAAGGAGCTTATGGCCTTGGGCAATTTATTCATTTTCCTGATTATGTTGCTTTCATAACTGGGGTTAAAAGGATGAGAAATAACAACCTTTAGCCTCCAGTGTTATCTTATTCTACACCGTTAGCTCTAAGGATAGCCAGAGACATGATGACACTCTGTGGATTTCTCTGGTACATGAATGACTGTGTCTGACAATGTTGGGGACAGACATGTAATGTGAGGCTTGATTCGTTGTCAGACTAAATAAAGCTGAAGACTCAGTAATGTATCAATTATAGTAATGTATCAATTATCGTTTCCATAAGTAGTAATGAAGTAATTAAAAGTTAGCATTTCATACATGAAGTCAAACATTAAGAAATTAATCACCTCCCAAGCCAAATTAAAATAAATAAACTTGTCACAATATCCTTTCATAGAGGACTTCATAAGAGATTTTTTCTACTTCTATTATGTTTAATGTTTTAAATAGATTTTAAAAATGGGTTGAGTGCATATTAGTTTTAGCTTCAGAAGATATCGTGTATATTTAAGAGGCATTTAACTATTATAAATTATTTTGATGAATTAAAAATGTCAATACTGAGTTGTATATTCTAAAAAATTTTATTAGTTTAATAAAAGAGAAAATATTATGTAAAACAAAAAAGAAATATAGATGAGGCTCTCTTGAAGAATACTGAATGAAGTTTAGAAGTTTACCTTATTGAATGTTTTAAAATGTTTTATCTTGGTAATAATGAAATCAAAACAAACCAAGTAATGAAAGAAGCTTATAATATAATAAAAAAATAAAAAAGAAGAAATTAATCACATCCTAAGCCGAATCAAAATGCATTTGATCATATATACCTATATATGCTTTAATACTTAATTTAATTATTTAAATTATAAAATCACTCGAGGAGGGCTTGAAAGACTTTCAAATGCACAAATAAAAAAACTCAATTTTTATATAAAAAAAGGTGTTACTCTTATTTATGTGCCTGTATTCATGGGCATGTGCCTCTGTGTGTGTGTGTGTGTGTGTGTGTGTGTGTGTGTGTGTGTAGATTCCTCCAGAGGCCAGAAGAGAGCACTAGTCTAGAGCTGGAGTTAAGACAGTTAGCCTCCAGACCTGGGTGCTGTGAACTGAAGTTTTGTCCCTTAAAAAAAAAATAGCATATATTCTTGATCACTGAGCCATCTCTCCATCTTCCACAAATTACTCTTTAAAGCAGTTTTTCTTTATGGAAGAAAATTATTACATATTAAAAGTAATCAGACCTATAATCAAAGCCTTTCTGGAAAGTCCTATCATTTTTCTTATGGTCCTGAAGTTACTCTTAATTGAAGGTTCTGACTTGTTGCTAATAAAGGATGCCAGAAACATCTGAGTCATGGCTAAAATTAACACAGAACTTTGATGGAAAGGAAAAAAAAAAAAACTTGCGTGTTTCAGCATTCCTCTCATTTATCCTCTGACATGGCGTTTCAGGCATCACCGCTTTAATCTGAGGAAGTATTTGTAGCTTTCCCATCACCACGTGGTGTATTTAGGGACGGGTCACTCAGAATAAATGGGCTAAAGCTCTTGGTCTATTTCGAGTGGACCCACATCTGTGAGAAGGCAGCTGGAGAGTGGGAGGTTGGGTCTCAGTGACCTTCTCCTGCAATCTCCGAGGCACCGTGCTTCCATCCCAGCTGGATCACTGCCATTAGAATTCTGGAACTATTGGACTGAGTGTCCTAGAGACTGTGTTTATGGCAATCCAAGGTACTTTCAGGGGTCAAGTCGAAACTCCTTTTACACCTGTACACATCTAGCTAATAATTTAAAGATTTATTTTTCTTTTATGTGTATAGATGTTTGGTCCGTACCACGTGCTGCAAGTGGCCTCATTTCCTTGTAGCACTAACCTGAAGCCTTGGATTTCTTGAAACCTTGCAGCATCTTTGAGTTGTGGGAGTATTTCCTTAAGCTCCAGGCCTCAGGCTAGGGTGGAGTGGGGTTCTCTTGTAACTTCTGCTTAGCCAGCTCTTTCCAGTCTCTGCAACTAATTTCCCAGTTTAAATTCCTTCTCTTGAGTCAGATAACATGGGTTCTATTTTTCTCACAGGATCCTATTACTTTAGTATAGATAATAAATAACACACTCATATGCATATATACACACACACATATATATAATACACATCTACATATATGTATGCATACATGCACACAGTGTTCTAATACACACATATATAATTTACACTGTATATTATATATTATAATACATAATGCATATTATATAATATCGAATTCATTATATATATAAGATTGAGTTGTATTTATGTGGCTGACCTAGCACAATGTGTAACTATTTGCTGTTAATATCACAGCAAACATTTGGTTTGAATACTAGCTTATCCTTTGCTCTCAAAAGGAAGTTTGTTATTTTCTATCTTTCTGAGATCACTCATAACCTAAATAAGGTGTTAGTAATAATTATACTAAATAGTAGCATGAATCCTTCTGGTCTTCCTGAAGACCACCTGTGAACACATTTGCAGTCTACCAGGAAACGTTGTCTTTCTATGGAAAACGAATTAATTTATATAAATCCTGTGATACAGGAGGTGTAGAACATACCAGATGTACCACAGACTTTTAACAAAGCCTGAACTCAGGGCAGAGGGAGAGGTATTTTCCATATTAGAGGTATTTTCACATCAACAAATATTTCTATGCTCAGGAACAACTTGGTAAAGACTCTTCACGAGTATATTCACCACTTAAAGAATAATAGCTTCGCCACCTCTAACGTCCTTCCGAGAGTAGTTAATTGTGACAGAAAGTCTCTCCCACAGAAGCAAAGACTGCATTTCATCATTTATGGAGAGGCATGTTGGCATTCTGTTGGCTCCAAATTAAGGGATAGAATAACACATTTCGGTGTTTACACACGGAAGTACTTTCTCTTGGAATGATTCTCCCCTCTGCTGTTTATTTTCTTAAATCCTTTCAACCTAAGGTCAGTTGGCACCCTGTTATGGAGTCCAATTCTCTCTGGCATAGTAGAGTCTTCTGGAAACAGGGCTGCCCTCAGGGGCACTCAGCAGGTGAAAGTCTACACTTGCTTAACTCTTAGATTAGCTTGGCTCTTTTCTACTATGCGCTAAGGTCTGGGAGAGCAGGGAGTGTTTCAGTGTTGCCTAGGATCATTTTCCTAGTATAGGGCACAAACTAAACAACACACCACGGGTGCGTATGAATGACAGCAGTAACGAGCACCTCTGAAGCTTAGAAATGGCTTTGCTGCACATGAACCATCTCTGATGGGCGAGCTCCATGGCCCTCTGAATCCTGCTTCTATACGACGTGGCTGGAGGAAAATTAATCCTGTAAAGACCATCTTCTCCTTGCCAGCCCTTCCAAAGGACTGTTCCTTTAAATTTTCTAACTGTAACAACACTACTAAAGGGAAATTTTGAGAGGTCAGCAGCTTCAAGGATATTCATAGACATCAACATTAATAAGCTGTAAGAAATGACAGCCAACCACATGCAAATGAGAAGCTCACAGGAGAATCCAACCTGGGATAGAAGATGCTGGGGTGTCCCATAACTGGAAGTAAAACCATGTTTAGATAAGAAGTTACCTTACTTGCCTTTTGTATTAAAAAAAAAATGTTTCAGGATCACTAGACCAAGGTAGCCACTGGAGAAAGCTCATCTACATTTGTGTGGCATGTTTAAGAGGAATACAATTTAACTAGGGCTTATCCAACTACTCTGTACCCCTTAGCAGACAACAGATGAATTAAAATGTGACCTGAAGTAGTTTAGTAGTGATACAGTGTTAAAAGTTAACATAAAAGTGTTAGAGTAAAAGTATCATAGTAGTGACACTATGTATAAACTTAAAAGCGTTACCTCACAGGAATATGCAAATATAATCATGTGCTGACAAAAAACAAAAAAACCAAAACCAAAACCAAAACAGATATGGTGTTTGCATCAATGATGGAGTGCAGTAGAAGGGCAGTGAGATAAGAACACACTGTCCACTGTGGTACCCAGGATGCTTGTACAGCAGTGGGCCAATCAAGACTACCACAGGATGCATCTGAAGTAGTACATGGCTGTCCACATGGAAAAATCCTTCTGGAAACTATGTATGAAGAAACTATCCGATACAGTTGAGTTAGTTTTGTTTTGTTCTTTTCTTGTTTGTGGCTTTTTGTTTTTGTTTTTGTTTTTTAACTCTCACATGCCTAGTGTTGAATTCTGGGAGTTTATTATTATTATTGTTGCTTTTTTGTGTGTGTGGTTTTTTTTTTTGTGTGTGTGTGTGTGTGTGTGTGTTTTACTTCTTACATGCCTGGTGTTGAATTCTGGTATAATATGCATCTTGTAAGATGAATTAATTCTTTAGAAACCATTAGAGAATAGTCATAAATAACTTCCTACCACCACATTATTTCTTCATCCTACTTTCTCTTTATTTTTTATTATTGCTTGTTTGGTCCCAACTCTTGACTGAATTTACTTTTCAATGTATCCCCCAAATTCTTGTAATTCTAAAAAATGTTAGCCTGTTGACTTACTGTTATTTATTTATTTTTTTGACAATTCTGGCTGTTCTATATATTGAGACATCACAGGCACAATCCAGGTGGTAGAGAGACATGAGGAAATTGCACAGACAGAGGGAGGGGTAGTTACTAGAGTTGTGTTACATCCTCCTTCAGTCATCAGTCAGCTTGTTAAGATGGATTCTAAAGCCGTTGTGTGGGAGCATTTGACTAAAGTCAATTAATGTGACTCAGATCACATCTTGAAATAAATAACACCTTTCTCCTCTTTGGGGATGCTATTTGCTTGCTTCTTTTATTTTCAAATGCCAGGGGAAAATATCAAGAAGATTAATTTAATCTCCTTAGCTCATTACTGTGCCTCGCCAGGCATGATTCTCTGGTTCCTTGCTCCCAAGACTGCAGCCTTGGAGTGGGCTTTCCCATGATGGCAGAGGCTGCTTTGATTCATCCAAATGCCCGTTCCCTTCTGATACAAAGTACCAGGTGCTGGGTGGAGATAAGAGGAAGGCCTCTGACAAGAATGACTGACCATGGCCATAAAGCCACAGCCTCAGCCCTACCCACCTTCTGCCCCAACAGATTCAAGTGAAAGATGACACAAGAGAGTCAGGGAAAGAACAGAGAGCAGGATAAATTAAATCTTGACCATCTAAGAGAACTTACGTTCCTGTTGAACTTCAAGGAGACTGTCTCACCTGAAGAAAGATGGCTGCCAGGTGAAATAAACATATGGGTGATTTTCTACAATGAAGGAAAAAAAACCCCAACAACCTCCAGATGGAATCCAAAGGAAAACATCACAAGTGTAGACATTGAAGCTTCGATGAATAAGGAAGCACACAGGGTCTCTTTAAATGATTCGAAGAAGATTGCTACATGTGGTCCTGTTGATGATTTAGGGCACTCGTTTGCTTGTCTGAGACAGGATTTCACTGTGTAAGGCTTTAAGTTTCTACAAAAGCTATTTTTTCTTTTCCCTTCTGCCCTGAGAAGTTAGAAGGTTGCTTCCACATCAATCAGCGTACACTAGATTTACAACACAGAAGATGAGTATTTACAAAACGAACTCTCTAAAGAGAGAGCTTCATCTCAGAATCCAGAGCAAACTATCCTGTATTCGGTTTGCCCTAGTACTGGTCTGGGAATATTTAATGACTGATGCACACACGAGCACAGCAAAGGTGCTCACACTTCTGCCGGGGTGGGGGGGTGGGGCACCCATGAAGCTTCGATGGCATCTCTAGCCTCAAGATATACAACTAAGATGGCAGGAACATTCTGCAGCCTGAGGTTAGGACTCTGGGCTTGGAACTGACTGTCTCCAGCACTGCCATCACCCAGAGTAAAGATGACAATTGTTAATGTCATTGCTACAAAAGGACACTTTAAGTTTTGCTTTTGCTATTCAGAGAACATTGCTATTTATTGTTTTTTAAACATGAAAAGCCACAGGCCATCATTTACCACTTACACATGAAAGGGGTATTTCATCTCATGGGATGCATCGGCCCACGTGGAGAAGCTGAAGACATCAAGAGCCACCCGGGATCTCTTTAAATTATCTTCTTAAAAAAGATATTATCTTAATTCTTTTCTTCTTTGGTGATAAATTAGAATCGTGCCTGTATGATGCCTCCAAAGGGATAGAAATGAAAGGCCCCGTGGGACTTCAGAACCCGCTGATATTAAACTGTCAAAACAGGATTTCTAATGTTAAGTGGTGTGAACAGATTGCATTTAACTGACACATCTGAAGATGAAATAATTGGATGAAGGAAGTGGCTGCTGTACCTCAGTGCAAGTTAAACAGAACTTCTGCTGAGACGTAAACTAAGAGTCTTTCCACACTAGAAAGTTCCCACCAACTCTATGGATTTTAAAGCAAAGACCCTTTACGACTAATCTCTTGAGAAACACAGCATCACAGTCAACTCAATGGAAACTTTCAAAGTCTGTGTATGTGAAGGAGGTTTTTAAGATGACAGAAAGAATCATAAGAGCTTCTGTGACCACTAAGGGATGCTTCTGCTGAAGCTGCCATCAAAAACAGACAGACCTAACTTCTACTTGAAACCACCAGTGATACCAGGGAGCATGCGCAAAATAACCTCTTCCAAAGCATGAGGTGTCCTGGCAATGAAGACAGTGATTGTAAGAGGTGCAGAAACTAAGGCTGTGAGCTTGGCCATCAACTCTGCAGGAAGTGGGATCTTTATGGGCCGTGGTGTCGGGAGGGGAAACCAGAAGGACTTCCGGGCAAGTAGAGGCGTCTGCACACAGAGCATAGAGATGGCAGTGCAGGAAGCCAACAGCAGCTGGAGTTCTCAGCACAGAGTAGCAATGGTATGAAGGGGGCGCCCATGTCTCTGCAGAGTGAGCCGTGAAAAGCCATGGGGAAAAGGTCCCACTTGTTGCTTTTATGGAGCTTTGCCAATCAAAGAAATCAGAACTCGCAGGGTATTAGGTACAGTTCTCAAGGCAGTTTCGCCCAATTCAGTAAGAATAATCAAGTCTTACACTATGGGTGTCCTGAATTCATGTAGAAGATCATAAAAGCAAGGTTCTCCCGAAGCAAGGTCTTTCCAAATATGATCTTAATTGTATTTGAAAAAAGTTTAAGGACAGTTTTAAAATCCAAAACACCCAGCACACAATAAAGAACAGTTTACAATATTTGGCCATCCATTAAAAACATAAGTAGAGAGGCTGGAGAGATAGATCAGTAGTTATGAGCAAGTACTGCTTTGACAGAACAGAGTTCAATTCTAAGCAGCCACTTGGGGGAACCTCACAACTGCCTGTATAATAATCCTGTTCCAGGTGACCCAATGCCTCTGGTCTCCACAGGCATCTGCACACACGCGCGCGCGCACACACACACACACACACACACACACAATTAATCTTTAAAAGGTTAAATAAAGCCAGTCATGGTTACATTTGTAATCCCAGCCCTTGGTAGGTTGAGAGAGGAGGACTGTGAGTTTGAAAAGACACTTTCTAAAAACAAACTAAAAACAAAGCCCACTAATTAATCAATGAAAGAAAACATAAGTAGAGGCAGAGACGAGACTGAATGGCTCAAATTAAACATCCAGAGAGGAAAAATAACATGTGGGAAATGGTAAGTATACAGGATGAAGCTGACAATAAATTAGACGTGGCTGAAGGAAAGATTAGTGAAATTAAAGACTTGGAAATAGAAACTGTCCAAAAATCAAACAGTAAAATAAGAGGGTGTCACAAATAAACAAAGGTGAGCTGTGTGACAGCATTAAGTAACCTCACATATGTGTAGCTAGAGTGTCTTAAGGAATGTAAGAGAAAGAATGGCTGACATTTGATGGGAACTATACATGGATCAACCCTTGCTCAATGAACTTCAGGCATGAGGACTCTAAAGCTCACTACAGACAACCTGTCTAAATGCAATGATAAAGGGAACCTCTTAAAATTAGCTAGAGAAAGATGCTCCAGACTGAAGAATGAGATCAAGAATGGTGATCAGCGTGTCACAGGTACAAGGCAAGTGAGAAGACCCATTCTTCACACTTGAGAAAATACTATTCGCAATAAAGGTAGGGTACAATGTTTCACTTTGTGATAGAAAAAAAATGGTTCCCAGTGTATGCGTGTCTTCATCCACAGGACATGGGAATATTCACTTTAGACTGAAGTGATTGACTTTGCTGATGTGATTAAGTTAAGATCTGGAAGTGGAGAGATCCTTTTAGATGAATTGTGGGGGTGCAGGATGGGGGATCAGTGTATTCACAGGGGTATTTAACGGCTGGCAGGAGGGTCTTGGATACAAGGTTCTGTGATGTTTGTTTATTAAAGATGGTGGGTAGAATGACCATCCCCCTAAGAGACTAAAACTCGAGGAACTCAGAGACCTTTAGAAGCTGGAAAGGGCAAAAAAGCATCCCTTCTTGATCATTGAGAGGATTTCTGCACAGTGAATGCTGCCATTTTAGCTGAGTGAAGCAAGTTTGGGCTGTCTGACCTCCATCACCATGGGATAACAAATCTTCTTGTTGTAAGTCACTAAATTTGTGGGGATTTGTTACAGTAGTGATAAGAGATCAATATGCCTACCTTCAGAGTGTGACATTTGTACATTAGTTGATGGACTCACTAGCTGCTACACATGTCTTAGATATTTTAAACATCTTGACCTATTTCTTAATAACCACATCTCTACTGCCGTTTGACTATAGGTTAGCCTTAAAAAATTAGTGACTTGGAAATTATTTCACTCACTAAAATTTGCTTTTTAGTTGGCATATAGAAAGTATATATATTTATACATGCAATAAGTACTGTGTCCTATTTTGATATATGTATATATTGTGTAATGTTCAAATATGGGTAAGTGCATTTCATCAAACACCCTTTTCCTCCTCCCTTCCTCCAGCCTTCCTCTCTTCCTCCCTTCCTTCCTCCATCCTTCATCTCCCTCCTCCCCTCCTTCCTTTCCTTTCTTTTTTGTCTTTTTATTTAGTTTTGATACTGAGTCATGAACCTCAGAGCACTGAGCTATATTCCCAGTCCTGTTTTGTCTATTTTATTTTGGGGACAGGGTCTTATTCAGTTTCCTTGGCTGGTTTTGAACTTGCAATCCTCCTTCCTCACATTTCCAAGTAGGGAATGGCACCACATCTCACTGAGCTATCACTTCCTTGTTTAACACTTAAAAGAATTTATTCTACATTTTGATAAATATACAGTACATCATTATTATCTATAGTCATTCATTGTATGGTAAGTAGACATCAGTTGGCGAAATATTTAAAAATCTGGTTTGGGGATATGATAGTCTTTGTTTGACAGAGGTACCTCCCCAAAAAGGTCAGTTTGAGATTACTCCCCCCTCATATTTTTTTTTCTAAATATTGAACACAATAAAGAAGGAGTGTGAGAGATGCCTTCAGATTCTAAACAGGTGCTAAGGAAGAATGTAAATTAGGGAAAAAGCTTGAGACTACAGTCTGAGTAAGAAAGGCAACTAGCCAAGAGGTTCTTAAGATCTTCCCAAGAAAACACATGCAGGACCGGTTAGGGGGTTAGAACAGGAAGAAGAGTTTGCATGGGAGAGTCAGAGGCCCATTTAAGTTTTGGGCCTTATATAGAGGATGCTGTCCACAGCATTTCTTTTTTGTAGCCTTTATCCACACCATAGTTTTCTCTTGTAACCACTCTAAACTCCTTCTTTCAATTTCTTATCCCTGATAAATGCTAAATGATAAAAGTTAAGGGCTGGGGAGATGACTGTAGATAAAGTGTAAGCTTGAGGATTTGTGTTGGGAGCCGATTCTTAGCAGAAATCTGATCTCATCTCTGCAGCCATCTCGGGCTATTTACCTACAGGTGGTCTTTTCCACCCTGATGAGAGACTTGTTTTCCTAGCATGATGTTTTTGCAAGAAGCCCACCACAGCTGAACACACTCTGATAGCATCTTGTTTTTCTCCTACACATCCTGGACTTGTGATTAAGTGTCTCCAGCTGTACTCCCCAGCGAGTGCATATATGCTCATAGTTGCCTTCCAATAAGTGAGACTTGAGACTTGATCAGACAGACTGTCTTGTTTCTATTCTTTGTGTTTCTTGCCCCTCAGTCCCCACTCTCTTTTGGACACGCTGTTGACTGACCCGTGGACCGGGCAGATCTGAGTTCAATCCCCCAGAACCTACACTGAAATAAAACAAAACAAAACAAAAAACAGCAATAAAAAGACAGGGCATGAACTGGTTTGCTTGTAATCCCAGTACGGGGGAGGTGGAGACAGGGGAATGGATCCATGGGTTCGCTGGCCAGCAGGACTAGCAGAAATGAGCTGCAGGTTCAGTGAGAGACACTGTCTCCTAAGACACAAACAAACAAACAAACAAGCAAACCAAAACACCAAGAAAAGCTAGAGAGCAACTGAAGAAAACACCAGATGTATTGACATTTGGGCTCCATGTACACAAGAATGCCTTGGAATTTTTTTTTTAATGAATTAAAAACATATACACCGTCAGACAGTAAGCAATAAGATTACCTGTCTGCTATCATTTTTAATGCTCTATTGCCCCTCCTCTTTGGGTTCCTTGGATGAAACGAATTCACTAGTTTCACTAGTTTTGTTTTAGGAGAGGTTGCCAATGGTAACCTGTACAGAACATTCCTGATTTTTACAATAATTTTTAGTTAGGACTAGACACACGTCTTTGAGCAGTGACTGCTGGCATGCGAAACCAGCACTGGACAAAATACCTGT
This sequence comes from Mus musculus, assembly GCF_000001635.26. Classification (NCBI taxonomy): domain Eukaryota; kingdom Metazoa; phylum Chordata; class Mammalia; order Rodentia; family Muridae; genus Mus; species Mus musculus. The sequence goes on along the minus strand of NC_000083.6, from coordinate 70,451,186 downwards.
CCTAACAACTCATTTCCTGGAAAGTCACCCGCGACTGCCTCTCTGTATAGCCCGGAGCCTTTTACGAAGTCACGTGTATTTTACCTCATTGTGCCTTCAGTTCAGGGGTTGTTTCTGGTCATTTGTTTAGACTTTCCTTCCTCGAGAGTCCTGTGTCTTTTCTTCTGACACTCCTGGTGGGCAGATGGCTCAGGTTTTACAATCCTTCATTTCCACCCTGCTCCTTCTTTCTTTCTATGTTACATTTATTTGCATGGTATTTTCCAGAACATTCACTCTCTTAGCTATGCTTATTTTGTTTTAGTCTGAGTATGTGTATTCGTTTGCTAGGAATTACAAAGCAAAGGGCTTGTTTGTGCTTTATTAAGCATTTGAGGAAAATAGTTAATTAATTCCATTGTTATAAAATAGTATCTTCTACTGACAATTGTAGTGACAGTTTTGCAATTCTTGTTTTTTTTCAAAAACCACAGAAATATTATTTAAGAATATGTTTCCGTTTGAATCCCAGGTGTGGAATACATGGCTGCTTCTGATTTTCCACAGAAGCTGACTAGGATGTGCCCTGGTGGGGGTGGGATTTTGCCAGCTGCAGATAGTTTTCTTTGATTGTGAGACATTTGTGATTCATTTTTCAGAGGTTATAAAAATACTAGGACCTCAAGGGACAGTGACAGTTGTTAGTTGATTGTTGTTGGTTGTGGTTTGTTAAGTAGTCATATGCAAAGAACAAGAGGAGGAGGGGGGAGAAGGATGTGGGAGAGGGAGAGGAGGGGGAGGAGAAATTAGATTTCCTGAAGTCGAAGATGAAACTTGCCCCAAGGAACTCAACACCCCTAATCAGTGGGAAGTAGTCTAATGATAAAGTTGCCCCCTTTCCAACACTTGCTTTTATTCAGGGATCTCCTTTCCTCCCTCCCTCCCCCTCTCTCCCTCCCTCTCTCTCAACTAGTTTTGTTAGCTTGAAAATATGGAAGAAAAAAAAATCAATTCATGGGTTTGCTAGACCCACTGGCCAATAAATTGCAGGGAATTGCTTGTCTCTTTCCTCAGCGCATTACACATGTGTACCACCATTTTCAACTTTTACGTTGGTGCTGGGGACCAAGCTTGGACAGTGGGTGCTTGAAGAACGGAATAGTCTCCCCAGTCCCCCATCAGAGGGGGCTTTTATCAATGTGTTCTAGTTTCCTTTTCTTACCCTGAAATCAACTTCGGGAGGGAAGGTTGCTTTTGCTCATGATTCCTTGGTATGGCTCATCGCTGACAACAAACACCCACAAGGACAAAATGGTCTAGATCTGAGACATCCTACTCAGGTAAGTCTGCATCAGGTCAAGTTGACAACTGAAACTATCTTACGAAGATTCTCTCTCTCCTTTTCTGCTTCTGACAATTCCTCTCCTAGATACCACATGAAACCCCGGGTGTTTAAGAGGTGTCATGCAAGGAGGAGAGGGGAAAGTAAAAATCACTAGAATAAGGTTTCTTGAGTTTTGTGTTTGTTTCCACTGGCACAGGGAGGCATTGCTCTTGGGCCTGTGTACTTATGGGAGACCTACTAGGAGACTTAATTGACCATCATTGGTTGTCTCAATATTAAGCTCCTAGCCAAAGGGAGATTCCTACTGCTTTTAATTCTGTAGTAATGGGACTTAAATGGGAAGAAAAGAATGCTTTGTAAACAGCTAAGCGGAATGGATTCTCCTTTCTCATTTTCTGAGGCCTAAATTGAGGAAGCAAGGAGCTGAGCATCACCAATCCTATAATTATTGTAAATACGTTTGAGCTAGGATCTCAGCTCAATGCATGGACTTCTATAGCTCTCAGCCACTTAGAATTATCTGACAAATCTAAATATAACTGGCCAAAGGATCTTGTAAGACTTTGGGGGGACTTTGCAAACATTGAGAGGTCATGGCCTTTGTCTCGTTTCAGCCAGCAGCAACGCACAAGTAACTACGTTCTTTTTTTTCCCCTCTAAAAAGGGGATCATATTGCTAAGTATAATGTGTATTTATAGTCACAGAAGGACAACTGTCAAACTTTGTGGCATTTTAAAATGTCCCAAGATTTATATTTTTAATCAGCTGCATTTCATATCTGAAGTAATTGCTTTTCAATTTAGGAGGTAAGGGCATGTATGTAACTTCTGCTTGGTGCCCAGCACCAATGTAAAAGTTGGAGGTGACTGAGCGTATATGTAAAAGCTAGTACTGAGGAGCAGAGAGACAGGCAATTCCCTGTAATTTATTGGCCAACCAGTCTAACCAAATCCATGAGTTCCAGTGAGAGACCCTTTCTCAAAAAGCAAAGTGAAGAGTACCAAAGAGGATAACTAGTGTCAAACTCTAACCTAGACTCACACATGAGTGTGCATACAAGTCACACACACACACACACACACACACACACAAGTGTGCACACTTGATTGATTGGATGTGGAAATGTATAAACCCACTTGTATTAAGCTGTGTGTTGAGGAGGTCAGCTCAGGATCTTTGGAAAATTCCACCAGACCCCAGAACATGAAGACCACTCCCTTCCCAGAAGGGAAAGGTTGATGGAGCACATAGGCACCTCTTCCCCGGAAGGGACAGGCTGATTACATTCCTCAGAAAGACTGCAGGGAGGAATGACCTTTGACCGCCTGAGGATATGGGAAGCCTTGCTACCTCATTCTCCAAGGACCAATCAGTTTAAAAGTCACACTGTTCCACCAATCATGTTGTGCCTAGTTGCTGTTGCTCTATTCTACCTCTGAAAACTGTATAAAAACTGGCCAAACGGGCTGTCAGAGGTCACCTCTCCTTTGGGTGCAGGACAACCCAGCTTGCTGGAAGAATAAACTCCTCTTGCTTTTGCATCAATCTCCAGTTCTGCAAGGTTCCCTCGGGGTGGGGGTGGGGATGGGGGTGGGGTTGCCTGGTAGCTAAGGCTCATCGGAGTCTTACAGTGTAGTGACAGGCTACACTGCCTCAGAGAAAATGCCAGCAGTATTTATAGAGGGTGTCCAATATGTATTGGCTTACCTTCCTCTCTCGTGGCAGTTATGGGATATTGATGATATATGATCACTAGGAATCAGGTATTGTCTTGAGCAGTGACTTTAAGTGCTGCAGGTATTTACTCTGGTGTTGCAATTTCACTTAAAGTATTGACATTGACTCTCAAAATGGTGATGCCTGGACCAACTTGTCACATGTTGTATTCCAGGGACCCACCTACGGCTACTGAATCTGAGAGATTCTGGGGGGCTGGAGTTGGCAGAAGCCATTCAGGTGGCTCTGATATATGCTTCAATCTGGAAGCCTCCACTTGGGACAGGGTCATTATTCCAAGAGTTTGTACAAAGCTTCATCTCCAAATTGTACCCACTCAAAGAAAATATAAAATGTCGAGGGAGAATTGGGAAGTCAGCTCAGTGGGCAAAGTGCTTGCTACTCGGTCATAGGATCTGAGTTCACTCTCTGGGACACACGTAAGAAGCCAGGCATGATGGATGGCCTATGCTTGTGCAGGGGGTAGAGAGAGTATATCCCTGGGACTCAACGGCCAGCCGACCTCAATGAACACCACATTCCAGGTCCCAGTGAGAGACCTTATCTTAAAATCAATGTGGATGCACAATGTTAACTCCCCTTCTCAAACAGACCTGTAGCTGTTTTTGAGGGAAACAACTCAGTAAACCTTTCTCTTACACTCTGTAGAAAAGAACTCTAAAAGGATGAGCTACTGTTACTGAATTTCTAGACAACCCCTGGCTCTCCGTCACAGCATGCTGAGGCTTCTTAGTAGGATGGATTGGCTAGAGATGGCCGCCCGCAGAGGACGCTGAAGAACTTAGGGAGAAAATGATCTGCCTTCAAAGCCCTAAGACCAAAGAATTAGTCTTGTTCATCAACCTGGGGCCTGAGCCCTGACTGGCGGACGGTGATCTGTAAGAGTGTTGGAGGGTAACTTAGCGGGGCATCTGAGTAGATAGCCAGGTCACCAGAGACAATCATGACAAAGCTGAACAGTTGCCCAGTAGAGAGGTGTTTTATTGCTGCTGTAATCAATTACCAAGCTTGAAACAAACAAACAAACAAACAAACAAACAAGCAAACAAATGTGGATGGCTCTTGAGAAACAATGCCTGAAGCTGATACTACCCCTCCACATGAATACTCCCATGAAGCTGTGCACGGCCACACCCA